>NW_016157371.1:322722-324365 GCF_001687245.7 Rhagoletis zephyria
GAATGTCGTTATCGGAGCCCAATCACCACCTGTGGAAGAGACGGAGCTTCAATTACCTAGAGAGACCCGCGTTACTCTGGCTCAGTTACGGTCTGGATATTGTAGCCGTCTTAACAGCTACCTGTCCAGACTCGACCCAAACATCCCAAATGAGTGCCCGGCATGTGGAGACTCCCCCCACGACACCAATCACCTCTTCACATGCCAGCTCAATCCGACTCAACTAACACCCCTCTCCCTTTGGTCCGACCCCATCGATACAGCTCGTTTCCTGGGCCTACCGTTAGTTGAGCTCGACGATAATGATTGAAAAGTTGACCCGAAACAGGCGGGGCTTAGTAGTGCCGCTACAACAACAACAACAACAACATTTTNTTCGAAAGCGTAATTCACATGACTTTGAAATTTGGTGTGTTAACATACATATCTATGGTAGATGCTTATTGTAAAGAGGATATACTTTTGTATAAGATAGATAGATAGATAATTAATAGAGGCATGCACTGCGACCAGCAGGTCTATCGTTCCCACGACAGTCGGGTCTACGTAACCGGAACGACCCAGATTTATATCTGGCCAAGGACTGTCACTCCAGCAACACTCCCCAAAAAGTCTTTGGGGAATTTGTATGCTGCTACAACAACAACAACCAGCAGGTCTATTGTGCCCTCAACCATTTACAGTACCTCATCTAATCCTAGAGAGCCCAAAAATTTGAGGAGATCCCCAGGGATTAGCGACTGTACTACTTCGTTACTTGGCCAGTAGTGGCCCAGGTGCCTCTCCCGTCTTCTCGCGACCGCCACGCATTCGCTAAGCAGGTGCACGGGAGTCTCCTCGGTCACGTCGCAGAAACGACATAGGTCGTTGGACCAAATCCCTAGCTTGTGCAGGTGGCCTCTCAGTCTGCAGTGACCCGTCAGAAAACCTGTTATGATCCTTAGTTTTCCTTTGGATAGATTAATAACTGCCCTGTACCTCGTGAGGTTGTAACCTCCCAGTAGTTGTTTTGCTTGACGTAAACCTGTAGTGTTGCGCCAGTGTTGATTCCTTTGTATGTTCCTACTTTTGTATAAAGGGCGTGGCTCATCGTATAGGTGTGAAATTTTTAATTGGCCATAACTTCGGAATCATACGTCACATGAATTTGAAATTTGGTATGAAGACATATCCATGGTAGCCCCTTATGGCATATATGAATGAGTGTGTACAAGGGCCGTGGCACATCCCATAGGCGTGAAATTTTTAATCAGCAATAACTTTGGAACCGTAAGTCACATGAGTTTGAAATTTGGTGTGAAGGCATGTTTAAAGTAAAGTATCCATATCTATCTATACTATATTTAAACTGTAGATTGTTTGTCTGTTTGAACTTACTAATCTCAGGAACTATTGAATGGATTTTCACGGGGCTTTAATGGACATTCATGGGGCTTTAACTTATCAAGTAGAAGTGTGCTGAATTAGAGAGAACACGGTAGGAATATCAATGACCCCGTGGAACAGCAGGATAATAGAAGACTACGCACTCTCTGCAAACCTTGCAATACTTGCAGATATCTCACAGGTGGAAATAACAGCTCATAGCATCGAAGGGGGGGAAATTTTAGTAGACGGACGGCAAATTCTAGAAAAAGGGGAAT
>NW_016157371.1:324706-335478 GCF_001687245.7 Rhagoletis zephyria
ATATAAAAGTATGCACAAATGCTTTTTTGTTAAGGAAACCAAGTGGAACGACTTAAGAAATTTTAACAACAAATAACTTATAAACAATGATATTATTTATATTTTTTAGTTATACATGTTTTAGAGGATACCTCCCTTAACATACTGACCAAGTTTCATTTGTTAATTCCACCTGGTTTTCTCAAAACACAAGGTGCGGCTGACTACTAAAGCCCACCCTCGAAGGAGATTAGGACTTAACCCAAATGTTATCTCAGCGCTATTATTATTGGCCCATGAGTCCGCTATTCAATCCTTTCAACCTAAACCAATAGTTTTTACATTACAAACCGTTTTTGCATAGCAACACTATTTTTGTATAGGTCAAAGCAAAAGTTCTTATAAGGCGTCGCGAAGCAAGCCAGGCATTTGCTAGTTATTGAATAATGTTTTTGTTTTCATAAATTGATGTAGTAATCATACTACCACCATTTTAAGGCACCCTTTATCATTGCAGAAAATAAATACATATACATACACATAAACATACAAAAATGCACAATTACGGATGTTTATGCTTGGACCATATAACTAAAAACTATTGTATTATTGGCTTTTGTTTGAAATATACGCACAAAATATAAAAAAACCCCTCTTTAAGACTGGATTTATAAATTGCTTAGAATTATACCACAATTAATACTAACAGCAAAAGAACCATACTTACCCATAAATGTATCTATTTCTTGGTTATAACGAAACTTTTATTGCCGAGCAGAAATTACACAATTCCAAGCTCATTTATAAGCAAAATATTTACGACTTAAATAAATACAATTGCGATAAAAATTACTATATGCAGAACTATGTTTATAAAGACTATGATTATCTACAGCTGTTTTCATAAAGTTGCCACAGTAGGGATAACTTTTGTACCAATAAAAAGCAACTAAGCTACCGGACGTAAAAAAATAAATGAAGGTATATATTATAGGCAGTTTACAGTATGCAATAAAGGCAGTTGAGTTGTAAACCCCTTTTTTGGTAATACAGCGTTTTTGCTGCATTTAAAATGCAACATTTAGCGCTTTCGAACATATTTTTTCGAAGAGTGTGCATGCTATCGCATTTAGCAAATGTAAATTTAAGCGAGTTCGAAATCGTATGCTTTCGACAAAGAGCCGTGTTCCAGTCGCTTATTCAGATCCGTATCTATTACGATCAAATCTCACGGAAAAGATAATGTGCAAAAAACCCTACTGAAAAAGAAAAATTACATTTTAAACCAAAAATTCAATACAAAAACTCGAATTGTTTTAACCATAACCAAAAATTTGTTTGTGTATGTATTAATTCCCTGCAAAAATGGCGACTACTCGATGCATGCGTGTAAAGAGTACTCCCTAAGGACCAAGGAGTACGCCAAATTTAAGCACAATTCATATAAAAAATATGGTCCAATTAACATTGCGATGTCCTAGGGCAGGACCATATACTCCATCCCTGCATTACATCAGAGTAGCGCAAAACTACTCCAACATATTAACAATGGCATTGTTGTTATATTTTTTCGTTTGTACACGCTTTTGTTCTTCACTTCTCAAATGCTTTTTCGAAATTAATAAAAACCAAGACAAAAATTAAAAATTACATGTTGCCTCTGACGGCATTCGAACCCGAACATGCTGGGAGCTAAGAACTAACAGCGAGCACCTCTACACGTTCGGCTACAGCCAGACATGCAAATGTGCTTTCAAATGCTCAACTTCAATTACATTTCGTTAAAACACGAGCAGTGATAGGATAACAAACAATAAGCTGGCGCAAAGACACGAGTTGGTCCGCTACAGCATGACAGAGGTACACTTTTGTAAGTACTCCAATTTACCACAAATAGACTACATGGTCCCACGATTTTTGCAGGGTTTGTCGCTGCTGTCAATTAAAATTTCCTCACTTCATTAGGAAACAAAACAAACAGAGTTGATCACAAATTGATCCAGATTTCTATCAGCATCACATCGTTGTCGAATTTGCGTAACTTTTGTTTATCCAAATAATGTAAAATAATAAATGAAATCTTGATCGGCGATCACTGAAACGCAGCTAGCCACTGTTTACGCGAAAAAGCAATGTTGCCACTTTTTCTCATTAAACCATGTTCGAATCGTGGAAATTTTGGAAGATCACAGGGTTGCTTTTAGCATTTAGATTCTTAATGCAAAAATGGAGTTGCATTTAGTTGCATTTAGCTGACGAATTTTGTATGGATAAATGTACATTTAGAGTAGCATTTAGAGCTAAATGCGCTAAATGTGCTTTTACGCGTAAGCAAAAACAGGCCATAACATAAATAAAGTCCCTGTAAATTTTTAAACCCTTTCCGCATTCTGTGCCTTCTTATAACCGGTAAATTTTGTCACCATCTCATAAGCTGTTAACAAAAAATTGCCCCGTGAAATATGCAATGCCAGATTTTCCACCAATTTTCGTAGCTGAATATTCTAACTGCATCACCAACTTGCCTAGAATCGCGGTGGCAGGAAATGGTAAAACATTTAGTAACAAAATTGTCTGTTTACAAATTATCGGTAATGCAGCGTTTTTACTGCATTTAAAATGCAACATTTAGCACTTCCGAATATATTTTTTCGAAGAGCGCTCATGCTATCGCATTTAGCAAAGGTACATTTACGCGAGTTCAAAATCGTATGCTTTTGACAAACAGCCGTGTTCCAGTCGGTTATTCAGATCCGTATCTATCAAGATCGCACAGAGAACTTAATGTGCAAGAAACCCTACTGAAAAGGGAAAAAGAAACTTTAAACAAAAAATTCAAAACCAAAAATTGAATTGTTTTAACTATAACCGAAAATTTGTTTGTGGATATATTCACTTGTCGTTGCTGTCAATTTAAATTTTCTCAATTAAATAGGAAAAAACAAAGTTGATCACAAATTGAGTCAGATTTCTATAAGTATCAACAAAGAATGTAGATAACAAGAAGGGACAACTCGTTATATTTGTAGCGAAAGTGCGCAACAGGGGCGTGCCTTCTCTTTTGCACTACCGCGTTTTTTGATTGGATGAAAAGAGAAGGCACGCCCCTGTTGCGCACTTTCGCCACAATTATAACGAGTTGTCCTTTCCTGTTATCTACGTTCTTTGGTATCAACACATCGATGTTGAATTTGTGCAACTTTTCTTTTTCCAAAAAATGTAAAATAATAAATGAAATCTCGATCGGCGATCACTGAAACGCAGTTAGCAACCGTATACGCGAAAAAGCAATGTTGCCTCTTTTTCTCATTAAACCACGCTCGAATCTTGGAAATTTTTGAAGATGACAGGGTTGCTATTAGCATTCCCTACAAGACGCGATTCACAGAAGCTCCAACACATTCGCAACGAAAACTAACACATATGCAAAATTGTATATGTCAGTTTGGCCCTGTAGCGAATCACTGTCAATGCTGATAGAAGTAACGGTTGTTGGTTGCCATAGTAACCGCAAGATTCACTAGGGCTGCATTTTGTGGTCAACAAAAGTAGTTGTACCTGCCAAATAATGTCGAGTACTGAAGTACTTGGATGTAATTTTGAACTTAATTAGTTTTAACGATAATTTTTCATTATTCGAACCTCTCATAGCAAAAGTATATAATAATAAAAGTTTTTATTGTGGTATCACATTTTTTATATATAAACGTAATAAATAATACCGTATTATAAAGTTCTTGGTACTGAAGAAGTTCAATTGCGTACATCAACAGAAAAAAGAAAGACGCAAAACGAAAAGATGCTCAAAACTCAAGGTGCTGTGGAAAAATAAATATAAGTTTTATCAAATATTTCATTTAAAAAGAAGAAAAGAGCTTTTAATAACGCCATGAGCAAGAAACCCCGATTTGCGAATACAATATTAAAAAATTTTATCGACATCGCCAGTTCTCTACCACTGCAGTCCTGTTGCGCTGTGGATTTAATAGAAACAAAATTAAAAGATCCAGAGTATGCATAAGCCATGGTAATGAATTATATTATGGAATACATATTTCACGTTCTAATTGCTTTACATAAATTTTTCAAAAGGCCACTTATATCATAAAAATAAAAGGTGTTTTTGAGGACGTAGCCAGCGGTATTAAACATTTATTTTCGGACGAGGCATTGCTGCAGTTTAACTGGGACGGCAGAGGGGAGAGAAAACCACTAAACAACCTTATACTGGTTGACACAATCCTACGAGGTAATATGTACACATATTAGGGACACTACAAGTACTGACCATTTATTTTTTCTTTATTTATTTATAACTATTTATTTATGAGTTTGAAAGCAAACGTCAAGCTGTGAGGTTCGACTTATATTGTGCTCTGATTTGCATTTCTATTTGCAAAGTTTGTTGTGCGAATTCTGAGTTAAAAATGTTACAAAAATTGCCTACAAGCATCTTATGGGCTGTTTTTGCTTAGGCGTAAAAGCACATTTAGCGCATTTAGGTCAAAATGCTACTCTAAATGTACATTTATCCATACAAAATTCGTCACCTAAATGCAACTCCATTTTTGCATTAAGAATCTAAATGCTAAAAGCAACCCTGTCATCTTTCAAAATTTGCACGATTCGAACATGGTTTAATGAAAAAAAGTGGCAACATTGCTTTTTCGCGGATACAGTGGCTAGCTGCGTTTCAGTAATCGCCGATCGAGATTTCATTTATTCCCTGCAAGAACAGTGACTATCATTTGACAAATGATTTGAGTAGCAACACTGATAGAGATTTCTGTCACTGGCTACCTACAACCCTACAAGAACAGTGACTATCATTTGACAAATCATTTGAGTGGCAAGACTGATAGAGATTTCTGTCACTGGCTACCTACAAGTTTCTATCAAATTCTAAAGGGCAGTGTGAAAAATCTGATGTAAACATTTGTGTACATGTGATCTTCCGTCTTCCTCCAACTTATGGCCTTATTTAATGGTCTCTTTTTAACCAACGCAAAATTTGCAAATGTGTTAGTAAGGTAAATGAGAATGTGCTAGTTTCCATCACACAATTCTTGTAGGGAAGTTTCTATCAAATTCTAAAGGGCCCTACAAGAATTGTGTGGTGGAAACTAACACATTCTCATTTATCTTACTAACACATTTGCAAATTTTGCGTTGGTTAAAAAGAGACCATTAAATAAGGCCATAAGTTGGAGGAAGACGGAAGATCACATGTACACAAATGTTTACATCAGATTTTTCACACTGCCCTTTAGAATTTGATAGAAACTTGTAGGTAGCCAGTGACAGAAATCTCTATCAGTCTTGCCACTCAAATGATTTGTCAAATGATAGTCACTGTTCTTGCAGGGGGCAGTGTGAAAAATCTGATGGAAACTTTTGTGTACGTGTGATGCTTCATCTCCTTCTAACATATACGTTATGGCATATTGCTAGACTGCTTACTCCCTTTGAGTTCAGCATTAAAATTTTAATCATCAGTGATGTAAATCTTCAACAATTATGAGTGATCAACCTTGATAGAAATATAAATCAGTAATGTGCAATCAAATTTGATGTAATAACCGATCAATCATGACACATCAAGTCTGTCATGTTTTTATATCATTGTTGATTACTCACAGTTGATGTAAAAATTCGTCTAGTCTGACCTCTATCCCACGATATAGAAATCTATCATTAATGACTAGGGCGGGTCGATTTTAAAATCGCTCATTGCTCTGTGAAAATCGTTTTCTAGGGATCAAAATAAGAAACTTTGCCGAAGGAACCATACCTCTAAAACGAATTCTGATGTCCCCCAATTTGGGTCGAACTTTTGGGTAGGGGCAAATTTTGAAAAATCCCACTTTGACCCATTTAGAGTGCTCCAATCGAGTCCAAATGTATGACCCACCCCCACTAACTTTGGACGGCCGATACACCCATGCCAGTGGCACACCCCCTGGAACTCCCCTGGGGGGTTCCCCATTCAATCATTTCAAAAAATCACCATTTTTGGCCTTTACATGAAAAAAATCAGCTAAATGACTATGTTTTTTCTTTATTTTTATTTATTTATTTATAATAACATTTATTATTTATTTATAATAATATCTATTTTTTCTCTTAAGAAATTTATTTAGTCAGAACATATGTAAATGAAAAAATTAATTTAAGTGAGTTATAGAAAAGAAACTAAAAAAAATTATTGTTTGAAGTCTTTTTTACTTTCTAGTCTGGGCAATTTCGCACGGCTCTCTAATGTCGTCGCCATAACAGCCTCTACATTTTCCGGTATAACCCGTTTGGAAACGCTAGCTAGCAATTGAACATGTCGTTCCGTTCCTTGTATGTGTGATGGAATTTTTGGATCATTAAACGGTGGATCATCTTGATTTAAATATTCTTTCAATGTATCGTACGGAATGCTTCGCGTGAATGGTGGTTCAAATACGATATTTATATCATTCAAATTGATCATTTCCGTATAACTTGTGCAATTAAAGTTTATATCTGGTTTTTTATAAACTCTAAGTTCCATTGGCTCGTCAACATCGGTTCGATAGCGTAGAATTTTCTTGATGGCACCGTCGCGCTTTTCTTTGCTATCATCAAACAACATTGATAACAAGATATTTTCCGAATGCGCATAATATGAATTATCTTTAATTACTTGATTGACAATTTTGCGTAAACGAGGTTCTAGAAATCGTGACCAACCAATGAACTTGAAAAATAATGCACTGCCGTACACGACAGAGCTGTAATACTTGATATTGAAGTACATTGGCACATAACATTTAATTATAAATTCAACCAGAATTCTTAAATTTGCATCTGGATTTTCCGTTGTCACATATAATTGCAATAATCTAGCGGCCTTGGTGAGCCACCGAGAATGTACAATTTTCCCTGGTTTGATGTTAGCCAGATCCACCGGAACCACGCCGCTAGAAATTGCATGGGCCATGTCGTATAAGTACTTCGACAATTAATTATTAATAATTAAAAATGGTTGACAATTATAATAAATGAGTGATAGCAATAACTTACCGGAAGAGTTTCACAAGTTTCGATTTGACGGCTCAGTTTTCCGGTTGCCGATCTTGGTCCAGTGCTGGTTGATTTATCCAAAGCTTCAAACAAATGCCGAAACGGAAGTTCGTTGAAGTGTAGAAGGCAAACGAACCAATGCAATGGTCTTTTTAACAGCAATTCGAATCGTCGTATAATTCCACCGTGTGGGCCAGTGTTTGTTGGCTCACCGTCAGTGCATATTCCAATTAATGCATCCAGTGATATATTTTTATCGTTGAAAAAACCATTTAATTTGGTTGTTTTGTATTCAGCGGTTTCATGTTCCAGTCTTACGTAACCAATCAATTCAGAATTGGGTTCTCTCAAAATAACAAGATGAGGTTCTTTTACCATCCTAGTATGATACTTCTCATCAATTTTATCTATCGTTAAAGTATCATCTTTTCTGCCATCGAATGAAAACGCTAACAAATTGGTATCATCTAACCGTTTGCGAAGCACTTCTTGTCTGCATTTCTCTTTTTCTCTGCGAACTTTCGATTTATCCATGATGAGAGGTTTCCCATGCTTATCTTTAATTTTAAAATCTTGCAAAAGAGCGGTTCCCAATGCTGATGCTACTCTGTCAGGCACACCAAATCTGTCACATACCAAGGCAAAGTTAAAACAATCGTATCTCTCTGTGTATTGTGAACTTGTGCTTCTATCCATATCTTCTTGAACCGGTGGCGGTGCGTATGTTGAATCATCGGGATCTTGGTATGTTGGCATTGATGACATAGACGTTGCTCCTTGCTCTTCAGTTTCCATCACAAATGCATCCATTGTTAGTCTTCTCTGATTATGTTGATCGTGCATGAACTCTTTGAGGCGTTCGGGAACCCAGCCGCATGCACATGGAGCTGCCTTCAAATCGCATTTACATGTTCCAATGTAAAAAATTGTTTCCAGAGATTTTACATACTCTGTAAATTGTTGGGTGTTGTTTCTTCTCTTGATTTGCTCTTGATACTTGTCAAGCAATTTATTCAATTTATTAAATACACTTTTTTTAAGCATTATTTCCATACCAAGTTTTTCCCAAATTCCAATCAACTTATCTTGTACTTGAATAGTGAATCATTTATGGGAAAACTTTTTTTGTTCTGTTTTAGCACGTTCGCTTAAGTAAAAATAATATCTCAAGATATCCAGATGGGTTGGTAAATTAAGATCAGTTAAATCAGTAGACACACCAAAAACAGTAACATCATGCTTGGGTATATGACTCATTGGGTTTTCGATAGTTGTTGATGTAGTTGCTTCATCTTGCGGTGTAGAGGATGGTGGATTCATTGTAAACTTTTTGATTTGGAATGGTCACTTTGTCGCGTACTGGCCGCAACAAAATAAACATTTGTTTCCCCTTTGTTCTATATACCTATTTCCTTTCACTCCAGCCGATAGGAGTGAAGTCTGCCGACACTCAAGTGTACATATGTATGTACATACCTAAATAAATAGCAGAATGAGCTCAAGTTGAGCGAAATAGTTGTTTGTCGGTGGAGCGCCACCGCAAAGGGGAAAAGTCTCCATTAGGGCACTCCGCCCAAAAACGGGCCGACCGAGGGTAAGAATGTAGGAATGAGAGATGACGCGAAAGACCGTAGTAGGGGTGTCGCCTTTGCTCTCACCTATTGCGGCACTTTTGTTGTCCGCTGTATGATGGCAATGGCAAGTCCATGGTGTTGTTTGTATGCGCCGTGGTGGCGACCGCTAAAGCGCCCAATTCGCTTCTAGAATGATCGGGCCGGCGCCAATTGATCGGGCACCAACAACACCGGCGCTGACACTCCAACGGTTTGCGTACCGGTGCGTAGGTTGCGGCCTGGCTCGCGACTGCGTGCCGGGGCAGTTCTAAGCGAGCTTTGAGAAAGGCAAGACCCTTATTGCGAGCGCGAGTGCTTTTATACATAGTAGCCCAGTAAAATTAGATAAATCTGTTTAGTGCGAGGTGTTTAAAATTGAATAAAAATTCAGTAAGTGCCAGGCGAGGCACTTAGATTGCAGTAGCAGCAGCGATTAGTTTCGAGGAGCAGCGCCAGTCGAGGCGTGGTGAAGTCGGCACCGGATTTGGGAGCCATATTCCCGAGGAGCACCCCTGCGGTCGGAACGCCCACCGACCGCCGATAAGTATCGTTTCCTTTTGTTGTGTCGTGTATTTAGGCGTTATTGTTGTCGGCAGGCTTCCTCTTTTTGTGTTTCCCTTTCCGATCCTGTTTAGCATTTTGGCGGTTCGGGGCGGCGTGGTAACGGACGGTCGGAGTATACCTAAGGAACTTATTTTCCTCTCAATACGTACATACATATACATATACGGTGGTATCGGAGGACAAGCGTTGTCGGGCTATACGGAGCATTGTTTTTGGATTGTGTGTCGGCGGAAGATTTGGAGCACGAACAGATAAGTGTAGTGTTAAGTGATTAGGGCGCGGAAAAAGAAACGAAGCTAAAGTTAATATTGGAAAAAAAAGCGCTTCAAATTAATATTCTGTGTGGTGGCGAGCCGTTTGCTTCGATTTTAGCCTTTTGTTCACATTGGATAAAAAAGTACGCTATTGGTTGCATTTTAATAAAAATTAAATTAAGAAATACCTAAAGTTAAAAGAAAGACCACCCTAGTGGTAAACATATTTACATACATACGTACATTGGCCGCACCACTTTGTTTTGGGTGGGATCTATTGTATACATATATACATATACCTACATAGTACATACGTATATTTATTTTTACATATTGGTTGTTGTTTTTACATTTGCTTGTGCCGTTTTATTTAGCAGTACGTATTATTTTTGTTTTGTTTTTTGTGTGGTTAGGCTCTACTGTTGTCGCGCGTGATAGGGTCATTTTGTTGTGCCAGTATAGGACGACTTACAACCCAGCAGTAAAGTGAGGTATAGGCATTAGAGTACCAAGTGGTCGCGAACTGGTTTTTATACATAAAACGATTTTAAAAGTTTTGTTTTCGCGAGTTTTGATTTTCGGTCGTGTTTTTAAACTATTAAGTCGTCGTAATTTTTTTGGTTTTCTTTATTTTTTGGAGAATTTTGATTTTATTTTAAATATTTTGGGGTTTTCGTTACATTTTGGTTCTTTCTTGATTCATACGACATGGAGATTAATCGGTTGTCGCAAGAGGAGTTGTCGTATGAGATGGAGGCTCGGGGTCTCCCGGTAGGGTCGGTCGACAATATGCGGAAATCTTTGCGGGCGTCAAGGTTGTTAGAGAGGAGAGGGTCGGTAGACCTCTTCCAGGACTACCCCTTCAGTTTCGAGGAGGATCGGGACGCGGTCGAGCAAAAGTTGAAGGAGGTCGAGTCGTTGATGAGCGAGTTGGCGAAGGGCGCGAAGCCGTCGACTGGGGCCAAAGCCATGGCTAAGCTAGAGTAGTGCTTAGCAAGGATAGGGCGCGCGAAACCCAGCAACGATGCGGAGTTGACGCAGCAGTCGAGTTTGAAGAGCAGGTTGATGCTTTGCTTGGCTGACTTGCAGGAGGCAGTTGGCGAGGAGGACGAGCCGGAGCGGATGAGTGACCGAGAACGAGATTCGGCGGTACGATCGTCAGCGGCACCAGGCGAGGTGGCCGAAGAGCGGGCGTGCGGGTCGGCTGAACCGGTCGGGAGCGTGAAGCCGGAGAATCTTTCAAAGTGGGACGTGCGTTTCGATGGGGAGAAGTCGGGTCTTTCGGTGCACGCTTTTCTGGAAAGGGTAGAGG
>NW_016157372.1:0-7042 GCF_001687245.7 Rhagoletis zephyria
GCGGCGATTACCTGCTGACGACACGGTTTGAGTACGTACGGGCGAATGATGTCATGTACAATGTCATAATAAATCGTAGACGTTGAGTCTGGAATAACAAACTTTTTTAGTAGTAGTGTGTTCTTTTCTCCTGCTGCGTCTAAAAGTGTTCGAAGCTCGCTGTCGTTCTTCTGTGCTGCAGAAATGGCTTCAAAATCAACGTGATCCCAGCTATATTGTTATATTTACCTGGCATGTGCCTTATATCGCTGGTAAATTGACTTATAAAGTCAAGCTGGTGTGCACGCCGCGGTGACGCTTTTTCGCTTTTTTGAACAAATGCATATATTAGAGGCTTGTGGTCTGTCAACTTCACAAACTCTCTGCCTTCGAGTGTATGCACGAAATGCTTAACGGCCTGGTAAACTGCAGTGAGCTCCCTGTCGTAGGTGCAATAATTTTTTTGGGCGCTAGTTAGCCGTTTTGAATAAAATCCCAACGGTTGGACTTCGTTGTTCAATATTTGATGCAAAACGGCTCCAACTGCCTCGTTTGAGGCGTCAACGCTAAGCGCCAACGGGGCGTTTGGGGCCAAGTAGTTTAACAGCGTAGCATTCGCCAGCTCTTCTTTGCAAGCCTTGAACGCTTCGACGGCATCGCTCGTCCATTTTATGAGTGTTGCATCGTTTCTTTTATTACCGTCGATTAGTGATTGCAGCTTGCTTTGATTCACCGTAGCATTGCGTAGAAAAGTTCGGTAGAAGTTTATCATACCCAAGAATTTTTTAAGCTCTCGGGCTGTAGTCGGCTGTGGAAAATCTCGAATTATCCCTACTTTTTCTTCTGGCGTCTATGGATGAAAATGTGTTTTTTTTCCATATAATATGCTAGTGACGTCGTGCAGGAATGGAATTGGGTACCGGTCCGACACAGTTATCGCGTTGAGTGCGCGATAGTCGCCGCAAGGTCGACACTCTTTGTTGGGCTTACGTACTAAATGTAGCGGGCTCGCCAATGTGCTCTTCGATGGTCGGCAAATTCCATTTTCTATTAAATATTGGAATCCCTTTTAAGCTGCGTCAAATTTTTCACCCACCAACCTGCGAGGTCGCGCGAAAACAGGTGCGCCGCTTGTTGTGATGTGGTGTGTGACGTCGGTATTCGCTGGCTTTCGATTTGTGTTGAGTATCGTTAAGTCCCTAAACTCCCTCAACAGCTGCGCAAATTTGTCGTTTATATTGTATGTTAAAATTTTCACTGCATTCATTTTCGCAGTAATTCCTGCCGCTTCTATTAGCGTTTTCCGATCGATAAGCTTACCTCGTTTCATATCCACCAGCAAGTCGTAAAATTGGTGATGTGACATCTGCGACAATAAAACTCCATTCGTACAATCGGCGTAGGCCCAGGGACAGTTTTATTCGGCGTTCACCAAACGTTCTAATTGCTGAGCCATTTGCCGCAAATAGTTTTATTTTGTACATTTTGTAGGTGCCCTGAGCGATGTCGCGTTGCTGTGGTGGTATTACCGAATCGTCGGCTCCGGTATCTACTAAAAAGTTTAGTTTTGTGTTGTTGTCGGGTATAAGGAGGCGTGCTATTCTGTGTGATGAATAGTCGTTAGCCGCATCGATCGGGGTTATTAGTTTTTTTGTTGCTTCATTGTATAATTGCATGGCGTACGGCATTTACGGGCATTTTCGCCATGCGTTGAATGATACCAGCAAATGTCGGAATTTTCTCGTGCCGGTGTTTGTTTTCGTCGTTTACAGCTTGTTGCTCGCCGGTTTGCGGGTTTTCGATATGTGTGTCTGCTGTCTCGCTCGTTATTTCGTAGAAGTTCTTCGAATCGCTTTTCCATGCGCTCTATGCGAAGGTTAATTTCAGCTATACCTCCTGCGTTTGGAGCTCCGACTGTCGCTGTGGATACCTGACGGTATTCGCCAATTTCTATGACCTTGTCCGCTAGATCTTGCAAATTTGAACTGGATGCTTGTAGAATTGCTTGAGCGTGCGGAGGAAGCCGTTGAAGCCACAACGACTTTAGAAATTCTTCGCTTACTTTGTCTTTGGCTAGGCTACTTAGCTCATGGAGTAATTGTGTAGGCCTTTTATCGCCCAGATCGATTTCCGATAGCAATTTTTTTATCTTCTTCTGCTCGCTGTCACAGAAACGATCGATAATGCATTTTTTTAAATTCTCGTATTTGCCAACATCGGGTGAATTTAAGATGGCGTCCGAAACTTGGCTGAGCACGTTGGATTCAATAGCCGCTACTACCGTGTTGCAGCGGGCGTTGTCGTTCCTGATTGAGAAATTCCCGAACTGTGCTTCAACTTGCGCAACCCATATTTCGGGTCGTTCTGACCAAAAAGGAGGCACCTTTACCATAACGCGTTGTATAACATTTATAGGCTCGTTTTCGTCCGCTGAGGCGACTGTTGAGTTTTGTGACATCGCTGCTCCGTTAAAAAATGGTTCTCCTCCCGTGGGATTAGTCGACTTATTGTCTTCCGGCATCTATACTTTTTAGAGATATAACCGGTGCCACGTTTGCTTAACAAATTGTTGTCCTTCTATGAATATGCGTGCTTTATTCGCGGGGTCACCACTGTGGTACTTTACCGCAAGCGCCAAGGAAAAGCTTATTTAACCCAAAACGAATTCAATCTTTATTTTTGCACTAGTCTCTTCTTTTTTGTAGACTAATCTAGAACCTAGCTATACACACTTTTTAGAAACGGTTACTGGAAATTACTCACAGGGTTGCTTTGAAAAGTATGTTGTATTAAACTTAAACTAAGGGAATATCAACTTTGAGAAATTAGCAAGAGCATTTCATGTTGTGAACGCCACATACTTATCTCCCAAAGCTGGCAAATGCAAATCAGGATTAAAATTTTAAAACCAATTAATAAAATTAAAGTAAAATATTTACAAAGTTAACAAAAAAAACACAAAATCTATAAAGAACCCTTTTATTTTTAAAAAGCCTGTGCGACAGTTATTTATTTTGCCATTCATATTGTGGTAAACACTACTTAGTAAGCAAAGTTAAGTGTGATAGTGAAAAGGTGTAAGCATAGCCTTAGGGGCAGGGCGCTCGGGTATAAAAATCAGAAAAATATTAAATTAATTATAAGGCTTAAATTAAAAAAATGTCATACATTCAGGAAGAGTCTGGAATTCTTTTGTAGTTTTTAGTTTTTTAGTTGGGGAAACTTTCCTATACGGGCGGTCATTGAGAACCGAGTTCTACGCAAAAATACTGTGGACGCAAGTGAAAATTGCGACTTTTGGCAATTTTTCTAAGGGGGCCCTAGGAGGTCGGGAGTAACATTTTGGTCAATGGCGGTTCATGCCCTCTCCAAAAAGGTCGGAAAAGGTGCCACGTCCACTCCCCCTTCGATCACCATCTCTTTAACAATCGTTCCTATTGGAAAGCCAACCCATATAGTCATTTATTTTTCACATTTATTGTTGCTTTGAAAAAGATTTCTAAGATATCTTTGTATGTTTGTACCTAATTAATGGTAATTTGTAACAATAAATTGCACAAAAAATTTAAAAAAAATTGTACTCCTTTTTTATGTCATGTACTGCTTTTTTTCTATCCAAAATATAAATGTACTCCTTTCTCCGTTTGAAAATCTGGCAACCCTATTTGGAACTAACTCAATTCGTGTATTAATTAATCCGCGATGTCGCGGATCAAAACATATTTTTTTACTGTTTCCCAAACGGGGAAACATAATTTGAATGCGTAGTCGGCAGTGGCTGAGCTTGCAGAGGAGTGTGCCGCTATTTGTTAGCTTTTAGTTTTTTGATTTTATTTTATTTCTTTTGAACCATGAAAAAGTATCTCTGAAGTGCAGAAGAAAAGCGTATTGAACGAAAAATTCAGTCAGACAAATTTCAGAAAAAAACAGCCGTAAACGTATCCGTTTTACAAACAAATTTCGGTAGTTGTCTGTACATACGTTTTTGCCGCACACTTTAGTGGGAGAACGGATCGTCAATTTCAAAGATATGATTAATTAATTATTTAAAAAAATCAATGCAATGTAGAATAAAAATATGGGTACCAAATTAAAGAGGAAATTTCTTAAGAATTCAAAATTATTAAAACCAAAAGCGGTCTGTAAAGTAAACATTTTTAGTTTAAATTGAAACGAGTAAAGAGCAGAATCCTCCTCACACATAGGCCAAGAATAGTAGCGCTGTGATACCATATGGAATACTAATCCCTTTCGATGTCATGAGTTTTACCGATGGTCTTATTACCACCTCTGAGATCTCTGCCAAGCGTGCGTAATATTCTTCTATGATCTTGAACTTCAACATTGGTCCGTAAACCAGTTTTCTGTTATAGGAGGGCAAAGAATTGGTTAAGTAACCTAAGAACATTTTAAATCTAAAATATCTGAAAAAATATCACAAGTTTCAGTTGTGATGGCAACAGTACCTTTTTAAAAAAAACGCCAATATTTTTGCCAGTTTCGAAGCAATCCGGCAGCGCATTTAAAGGTCATTGAGCACCGTGTATTAGTTGCAGTAGAAAACTGAATGTTGGTATAGATATTACAAATATTAAAAGGAAAAAACTAACGGGTTGCCCGTTTTCTAGAATGAAAAATTTTTCCCAATACAAAAATTGGACCACTTTAATGTATGTATATGTTTCGAATG
The DNA here is from genome assembly GCF_001687245.7 of Rhagoletis zephyria. Lineage (NCBI taxonomy): Eukaryota > Metazoa > Arthropoda > Insecta > Diptera > Tephritidae > Rhagoletis > Rhagoletis zephyria. Next base: position 4,670 of record NW_016157372.1, read on the forward strand.
AAAAAAATCATCATGAAAGTAATAAAATTTTGAATTTGCATTAACAAATCGGTTCATAAATAGGGCTTTTATCGGGTCCGTTTTTCGCAAATGCTTTTTTCATCATGCAGGTAGCTTATAATCTGAATTTGAATTTGAACGAAATCGGTTCATAAAGCCACCTAGCGGGTCTATTTTTGGTAAACGTATTTTCCATCTGCTGGTAGCTTATATTTTGAGTTTAAAAGAAATCGGTTCATAAATACGATTTTTATAAATAACTCGACTCCAGCGCCAGCTAACGGGAATATTTTTCGCATACGTATTTCTCATCATGGAGGTAGCACACAGTAAATTTGAACAAAATCGGTTCATAAATACGACTTTTATAAATAACTCGACCGCATCACCACCTTGCGAGTTTTCTGGTAGCCTATAATAGGACCATATATGCAAGGTATATCCTCTGAAAATTTGACTGAAATCTATGCAGTAGTTTTTGAGTTAACTACGAACACATTTTATATACATAATATAGATTATATATATAGATAAGCTAGACATTTATAAAAAAATATTAATTATTAAATAAAAAAGAAATATAGCCAATACTGGTGAAGCAAAGGAGTTTCTATTATTGCCATCAGTGCAAATTACAAATCACGAAATCACGGGACTATTTTACAATCCGGGATTTTTGGGATTCCGGGATCCCGGGATTAACATTCCGAGCTTATACGTATAGTGAAATAATGAATCTTGGAAGCTTTTAGTATCTAATACTATTAGTTTATAGAAACTTTTACATACGCAACCTTTAGTACTTGAAAATATAAAAAAATTAAAATTTGTAAAACTCATTTGTTTAATACCTGGGCACCGTTTTATTAGAATAATTCTTTGAAATCCTGGCCGGTCAGATGGTTACGGTGTTTAGATTTTATTATTTTCTTTATTTTATATATAAATAGGTATTTAGTCCTAAAAATAGAGTATAACTTATAAATATTATTTATTAAGTATTTTTATTCATAACGAGCATTTACATTTCTCTACCGATTTCTTTAGATAAAAATAAAATTGTAAAATAAAGTATGTAATTTGTGCCCATTTTTATAAATATCATGGGACTTATTATAAAATTAGTGAACGTTGGTCTGCAAGCTTCTTCTACTTTATTGGCGCTGTAACCACCTAAGCGATTTTGGCCAAGTCAAAAACAGCACATGAGTCATTTCTCTCTTGTGCTAACTGACGCCAATTGGAAATGCTAAGTGAAGCCAAGTTCTTCTCCACCAGATCTTTCCAACGCAGAGGAGGCCTTTCTCTTCCTCTGTTAGCAGAGTCGCGGCTCGCGTTGAATACTTTCAGAGCAGGAGCGTTTCTGTCCATTCGAACGACATGGCCAAGCCAGCGGAGCCGCTGAATTTTAATTCGCTGCACTATGTCTATATCCTTGCAAAGCTCATACAGCTCATCGTTAAATCTTCTGCGGTATTCGCCATCGCCAAAGCGTAAAGGTCCGTATATCTTTCGCATAGTCTTTCTCTCGAANGAGATGTTTTCGTTGTCTATTCCTCCGCTCCATACACCAGCACAGGAATGATGAGTGACTTATAGAGTGTGATCTTTGCACGACGAGAGTGGACTTTACTTCTCAATTGCCTATTCCGTTGGATTTCAAGGCTGACATTACTATTGCTGTTAATGTTGGTTCCCAAATAAACGACGTTCTCTACTTTTTCAAACTTGTAACTGTCAACAGTGACGTGGGTGCCAAGACGCGTATGCTCTGACTGTTTCTGTGATGACAGGATGTACTTCGTTTTCCACCAGACCCATTCACTTTGCTTCTCTATCCAATCCCGAGAAGGTAGAACAGACGTAGCCCTTGTTGTCGTCGGCATACGCCAGCAATTGTATGCTCTTGTAAAGTATTGTGCCTGAGAGGTTCAGTTCTGCGACTCTTATTGTCTTCTCCAGCATCAGATTAAAGAAATCACACGAAAGGGAGTCACCTTATCTGAACCCTCGTTTGGTATCAATCGGCCCGGAGGGGTCCTTCCCAATTCGGACGGAGCTGGTGGTATTGCTCAACGTCATTTTACACAGCCGTATTAGTTTCGCGGGGATACCAAATTCAGACATCGCGGCATAAAGGCAACTTCTCTTCGTGCTGTCGAAAGCGGCTTTGAAATCGACAAATAGATGGTGTGTGTCGATCCTATTCTCGCGGGTCTTTTCCAAGATTTGGCGTATTGTGAATACCTGATCTATGGTGGATTTTCCAGGCCTAAAGCCACACTGATAAGGTCCAATCAGCTCGTTGACGGTGGGCTTCAGTCTTTCGCACAATACGCTCGATAAGACCTTGTAACCTATGCTTAGAAGGCT
>NW_016157372.1:7944-24975 GCF_001687245.7 Rhagoletis zephyria
TCAAACGAAAATACATTGCAAATAAGCTGAGATAGGGCGTTTTTGAATCGGTAGCTGAGATAGGGCGTTTTCCAATCAAATTCTGAAGTAGGGCGTTCTTGAAAAGTTTTCTGAGATAGAGCGTTGTTCAAAAATTTTCTGAGATAGGGCGTTTTCGAACTGGCTGCCGAGATAGGTCGATCTTCCACTCAGCCATCGATACAGTAGAAAAGGTTTTGTTTTTGTAACTGTTTCGTGCTGAAAGTCCTTTATGGGGACCAAATTTCCCCACAAGAAATTGAGCGCATGGTTGCTTTTGCATGCCAAAAGAACGAATATTAGAAAACATTGAAAAAAAGTCTGAGATTATACAATTATATTCGACTAAAAAAAGAATAGTGTGCGCTAATTAGATAATGTGATAATCATGTTTAAAAACTCTTTTTAACTCTTATTTTTCACAAAATAATATTGCGGATCATATTGCTCTGAGCGCTTGTGGTAAAATGTGGTTTACCAAGAAAATGCAGCGCTGTTAGTTTTTATTTCTGTATCGCATCGCGGTCAGTTTCTATTTCTTCGTAATTCGGTTTGTGAAATGGTAATCAAATTATTGAAATGTATTGATCTGATGTGTTTAACATTTGATTAATACGAATTTCTTTCTTTTCACACCACATATTACAAGCACAGCATCATCAACGATCATTGCAAGGAGAGCTACTGCAATCCATGCGGTTTTTCCTCTTGATAAATGCGTTCTGGACGTGACAAAGGATGGTCCTCCAAATGAGCCGGAATCCCTACCACAGTATATACAGTAATAAACCTTTTCGCAGTTTTTCACCATTTGGTCCCCGAGGAGTACTTTTGTGTTGTGTGCAGCGCTTTCGTTTTGCGCGCACGGCAACACTTACTGTGGGGAATTTCGCCTCATGATTAGAAAAAGTTCATTTCGAGGATAAAATATACATAATTATGTGTTATTTATGAACAAAATGTAGGTTAAGTATAATATTCATCTTTAATGTATGCTGATATTCATGCTTAATGAAAAATATTATCAATAGTTAAGCACATAATTAACGCTTGTGTTTTATAACCTGGAAAGCTCAAATCGTAATTATAGCATTGAATGGAGTTTTCTTAAATGTAAGTTTAAAATAAAAAAAAGTCCATTGTAATATTATGTATATGATTATATTTTTATGGAAAACGTAAATTTTGTGAATTTATCAATCCAAATTCTAAATCCGAATATATTTAAGTTTTTATACTGATGGTTTTAGCGACCTTTTCACTTATAATTTAGTATTTTACCGGCTCGAAGTCAATTTTAAAAAATGTTAATGAAAACACAAGTTTTTTGATGTTTCTTTCCGATATATTTCGATTACGCTTCGGTAACCGTCCTCACTGAGATACTGAGTACCAAACTCCACGTCAAACAGTGCGGACGTATAAATTAATTTGCCCTGAGGACGGTTACCGAAGCGTAATCGAAATATATCGGAAAGAAACATAAAAAAAACTTGTGTTTTCATTAACATTTTTTAAAATTGACCTCGAGCCGACTAAATTATTTAAGTTTTTATTTCAAAAAAAGAACAAGGTTTGTATAGCTATACAGACCCCAATGCCTGCCAGCGCATCCGCCCAGGCAGTCCATTAAGCACACCCAAGTTTGAGTGATCTACAAGTTACAAGCGTTTTCAGCATTTAACAGTTCATTATCATGTACGGTGTAATATAACAAATTATACACTGAACTATGATACTCTGTACTAGTATCTATAAAAATAGACAATAACTTGCAATGTTTTTCACTTTTGCAATTAGTTTCGGGCACTATTACACAGTTACTTGTGCCACTCTGACATAGTACGGTTGTTGCTCCCTTTCATACCACAGTAATTTTGTATACTACTCTGAATCAACAAAATTCATGCTCCTTCTCATTAACAATCCTGATCAGATTTTACCCCCGAGGAGTACTCAAAAAGGTTTATTACTGTATATACTGTGATCCCTACACATCTATTGTAAAATGTGAGCGCATGGAATTCCATAGTGCAAATTCATATCCTATTTTCTCATAACATTTTTATTTGCATTTGCGTACATAAATAGAAAATACAAAATTTGGTGGGAGACTTGGATTTGAAGATGATGAAGAGTAGCAATTTTGAATAAGGTTAGTAATTTTCAATTTTATATCTTTTTTCGTCGACATTATAGGGCATGTCATCATTGCAAGCTATTGTTGCAGAACAAAACGCCGCAAGCACTGCGGTTATTGCTAAATATATACCAGCCGTACTGCCCACCGCCGCCGGTGCAATGATTTGATACCTGGGCAAACGCCATCTCCTCGGCATTCCAACAGCTTGCCGACACTTCAGATATTTCAACTAAAGCATGGACTCAAATATGTGATGTAGTATCCCGTAAAGTGTTCCAAAAAATCTAAGACAGGTTAGCTGTTACAATTACTTGTATAATTTTTATGTCACGCATGATAGAGGTTGTAAAGTTTTTGGAATTGAAGAACCTACTCGAAGAAGGCGATGACCGCAAAACAATGTGGACTGATGAAATGTCTTTTGGGATGCCTTTGACGATCGTTAGTCAGACGGAGGCTTCACATACGATATTTTAGACATGGCTAGAATTCGACAGAGCACACATTTACAAAATATTTATCGGGCTGCAGAACGTGAAGGCATATTCAATTCCGAACTTCAGTTGAGTGGCCAGTACCTGAAATGGTAGGTATATCTACTCTATACTTTTAGGCGCATTTGCTAAATTTCTCGCACATAGATAAAGTGGTTGACAAAGGCAGGAAGCATACATATCTTCACCATTATATCTTAAAGTAAAAAAGTTTAAGGCATGAAATAATAGAAAACAAAACTAAAAAATGTTCTCAAAACTATTAAACATAAAAAATTGCACGAATAAAATTCACAATCTATCTATACTAATTATATTAAGAGAAGTCCCTTTTTTTTGTAACAGGTAATCTCAGTTTAAACGCCCGATCTGGCTGGTGTAAACTAAGATCAGGCAATCAAATGTCAGCCAGATGTTAATTTAAACTCAGTTTGAACGGGCACTGAAGAACTGGCCCTTAGTCTTAATATGCGTAATATTTTATATCGTGTTCCAAAATTCGCTCCGAGTGCGTTCACATTTAAATAATTGTTTGTCAAGCATTCAGTACTATAATTTGATCGGAGTTTATATATTATTCAGTAATTGATCCCATCTTATTAAAATATAAACCTATAATAGTGTAGAAATTGTGAAATTATTTAGATTTAACGTGTATAGTCTGCCAGAGACAATTGAAGAAAACTGCAACTACACGTGAAAACATACATTAAAAGTAATGTAGATGAAAGTAATAAATATTATTATTAAAATTAGGTTCATATATATAACATTTTACACCAGTTATTTGAAGTAAATCGGAATATATTTTTGCATATAACATAGTTTCCATATAACTCATAAAGTACATACTTCATTACAAATATTTTTAAGATGATTTCGAATTGTAAAAATAGCGCTAATTAGTTGAATTGAAATAAAAAATATTTTATTACATTCATGTTCTCTCGCAATTTAACCGATGCACATTAGGTCAAATAATACATTTGGCTGTGCGAAAGTCCAATTTCGTAAAGGCAGTTTTACATTATTTTTTGTTGCCATTCTGTAGGGAATACTCCAAAATAAGAGAAACTTCACTTAGTTTTTGTAAAATAAAAAACACCGTTATACAGCAATAAACCAAAGTTACACTTTCGTTATTGATACGTTGTTTGCGCAACCGGTTTATTTTGTAAATTTCAAGTGCATTGTTTTTGTAAAGTTGGAATAACTAAAGGAAAATTTTAAATGGGAAACAAAACTATATCCAAGTGAGAACCTATGTCCCAATTTAAAAGTGACTTTTTATATTTTTTTTGCAAAAAACTGACTTATTTGCATAACCTCAAAAATTTTCTGATTTATTTCCATTTATGATTTTATGTAAGCTTTTACAATTTTGTTAACGTTCGGCAAACAAAATGGAATCGGAAATGGATAAATTAAGATGTAGTGAGTTCAATTTGTTTTACTTAACTTGCCGTTTTTAGCCGTTTTCAAGAAAAACGGTTTTTTCTGGGCTATCATGCTATCACAAAAGGCAAGTTGTTTGAAGTTTGGCTGATGGATGTTCGAAAAAAGAAAAGTTTTTTCGGTTGTCAACCATGTTGAAAAAAAGTTTGGTGCTGCTGATATTTGCGAAAGTTCCATGAAACTCTTAGAACAAAAAACGCGTATTTTTTGCAATTATTTATCAAATAAATATGAATATTATTGGAAACAATTTGAAAGGGTTCTAAATATTTAGATCTGAAAACATAGCGTTTCTTGCTGATGAGGTTCTTTTCGAAATCAAAAAGTCAACTGTGTCGACCATCAGCCGGATTCTAACTTTCGCTATCGCTAAAGTGCTAAAATAGGATAGCCTTCCGAATTTTTAGCTATCTCCAAAAATATCTCCAACATTTTTTGGTGATAAATAATCCATTTTAATGGTGATAAATAGTGAAAATGGAAGTATGTGATAGCAAAAAAAAAAAAATAGCAGCCTCAATTTGGATTACATTTCATCTCCTGTAGCGTAGCCGAGGCTTTGTTACAAAAACACTAGCGCCTTCGCAAAAAGGCAAATCCTTGAGAGAACTCACGGACTGAAATTTCGAGTTTTTTTTACTCAAAGTGAATAGAGCTTTGAACATTCTTTTAACAAATTAGTTTCATAAACATTCGTATTCTTTTCAGGAAGTTAGCAGCGGTAAATGTGTGTTGGTAAATGTGTCACAAAGCAGCATTTATATTCTGAATATAAATAATATNGTAAATGTGTGTTGGTAAATGTGTCACAAAGCAGCATTTGTATTCTGAATATAAATAATATCGGTGGGGAAATTGGAAATACTGAAACCTCAAGGGAAAATGGAGTGTTTTATGAAGACTAACTGCTTTAGGAATCTCTTTTTTTAATTTAGTAATTTCGATAATGTCATAGCTAATCGCTAGAAGAAACCATTTATGTACATGTGACCATACTTATTTTATTATGTAGCTCATTTTAAAGGGGAGGGGGTTGAGTATGGTAAGAAAATAACTTGTGTCAAAACCAAGCTAATTGGACAATGCTTTTGAGTACTACCTATACACATATACTCATCATTTGGGAAATAAAGTCAATTGACCTTATTTCCGTTGATCTTGTTACCTGTCACCTTCGTAAAACAGACTTTACTGCTTTTTTGTACGTTCAAATGATGCAAAATAAAGTCAATTGACCTTATTTCCGTTGATCTTGTTACCGGTCACCTTCGTAAAACAGACTTTACTGCTTTTTTGTACGTTCAAATGATGCAAAATAAAGTCAATTGACATTATTACCTTTTCAAAAGCGAAATAAAGTCAACAAAAATTTGGAAATAAAGTCATTGACGCTATTTCCTCATTCAAATGGAAATAGCGTCAACAATGCTTAAAGTATGNTAGCAGGAGTACAAAAACAAACATTTACATGTATTTTGTTTTTGCTTTGGCGGCATAAACTGGCGGCGTAGCGTGACGTGGTGTGCCGCGCGGACGCGGGCCGCCGCGAAGCTAAGCAAATTTAATGTTTGAAAGAGCAANTAAACAATTATTGATTATTTATTATCGGAACCGAGATCATGTAAGTTAATTGATTGTTTTTTGGTTTTCACACACTTTTGAAACACAAATTATATGCTTTTTTACTGNCAAGGGCCAAAATGCGGGTATAAACAATTATTGATTATTTATTATCGGAACCGAGATCATGTAAGTTAATTGATTGTTTTTTGGTTTTCACACACTTTTGAAACACAAATTATATGCTTTTTTACTGCAGACAAGTTGTTGCCAAAACACAGCAAATATAAATATGTGAAATATCGAAGGCTTAAATTCATTAATACCCTACATCTGCAATTTGCACAAAAACTAATTTGTGATTTTAGAAACCATCTGGGACTTATTACCTGTCATCACTGATATATTACTTCTGTAGCCCGTNTTTGCCTAGTGATGGCACGATTATACGAATAACCGATTATAATCGGTTATTTTCATTCGGTTAACGATTTAATTGTACCGAAATTTTCCTTTCGATTNTTATTGATTATTTATTATCGGAACCGAGATCATGTAAGTTAATTGATTGTTTTTTGGTTTTCACACACTTTTGAAACACAAATTATATGCTTTTTTACTGCAGACAAGTTGTTGCCAAAACACAGCAAATATAAATATGTGAAATATCGAAGGCTTAAATTCATTAATACCCTACATCTGCAATTTGCACAAAAACTAATTTGTGATTTTAGAAACCATCTGGGACTTATTACCTGTCATCACTGATATATTACTTCTGTAGCCCGTCTGTAACTTTTCTCTACCGATTATTTCTCTACTGGTAGAGAAAATACGTCACTCTCACCTACTAATTAGCAGTAGAGAACAGGGCGGCGAATTCATATCTCAATTCGCCTTGGTAGAGAATTGTTACAGNTTGCAACCTGAAAATCTTTCTAAGAAACCTAATTAAAAAGCTGGAATTTTTTGTTGATTTTTTTTAATATTGCACAAAGTTTGATATATTTATATTTATACGTTTTTTTGCTACAGAATAAGCTATATTTAAAAAAATAACTGAAATTAAATAAAAAAAATCTTGTCGTGTGCTATAATTTTGACACGGAGTGTAAGTCAGTTTTTATAACTTATAAATGGTTTTCATTAATTTTCGATTTTAATCGAAATGACCGATTAATCGGTTAATTTCTTACGATTAATTGNTCTTCCTTGGTGCAAAATAAAGTCAATTGACCTTATTTCCGTTGATCTTATTACTTGTCACCTTTTACGAAAGCCAAGTCTGTTTAGCATTTTATTTACTGCCTTTACACTTGTTTTAACGCCTAGTGATGGCACGATTATACGAATAACCGATTATAATCGGTTATTTTCATTCGGTTAACGATTTAATTGTACCGAAATTTTCCTTTCGATTAATCGAGCGATTAACCGATTAATTTTTCAAAATAATCGAAAAGAAACCATCAAAAATTTACTAATTTACTTACACAATAACGTATGAATCAAAATACGTTGAGATGTTTTTTACATTCTCGTATTCTTCAAATTTTTTATACGATATTTCTGCCAAAAACCGCAACACAAGCTTAACCTACTAGCTACTAAAAAATACCAACCCAGGTATGCACATATTTTCATTTTATTTTCCGAATTCGCCGTTGCGCATTTTCTTCTTTTTTATATGGAAAAAAATAAGCAACACCATTACCAAACAGAAAAATACCAAAAATCAGCGGTAAGTGCCAGATACTTCAGTCTTGGAATTTTTCATACAAAACTATAATGGGCTACAAAATTGCACACTGAAAATCTTTCTAAGAAATCTAATTAAAAAGCTGGAATTTTTTGATGATTTTTTTTTAATATTGCACAAAGTTTGATATATTTATATTTATACGTTTTTTTGCTACAGAATAAGCTATATTTAAAAAAATAACTGAAATTAAATAAAAAAAATCTTGTCGTGTGCTATAATTTTGACACGGAGTGTAAGTCAGTTTTTATAACTTATAAATGGTTTTCATTAATTTTCGATTTTAATCGAAATGACCGATTAATCGGTTAATTTCTTACGATTAATTGCAATTTNACTGAAATTAAATTAAAAAAAATCTTGTCTTGTGCTATAATTTTGACACGGAGTGTAAGTCAGTTTTTATAACTTATAAATGGTTTTCATTAATTTTCGATTTTAATCGAAATGACCGATTAATCGGTTAATTTCTTACGATTAATTGCAATTTTTAATCGAATGCTTTCGATTAATCAATTAACCGATTAACCGATAATTAAATTTTTTTTGCCATCACTACATTTGCCATCTTTTACCAATTTGCCAATTTTTAAATTCAAGTACTAAATAAAAAAAAACATTATTTAAAACGACTACCTTTTCCATTTTTTATTTACTTAAATCACCTAATTTACCCACCTNGAATTTTTTTTGCCATCACTACGTTTGCCATCTTTTACCGATTTGCCAATTTTTAAATTCAAGTACTAAATAAAAAAAAAAATTATTTAAAATGACTACCTTTTCCATTTTTTATTTACTTAAATCACCTAATTTACCCACCTAAATTATTTCTTAAAAATACTTGAAGTTTGAAATAATAATAATAAATAATAATTTATCATCACTTAACATTTTTGCGCCTGATACTTTGACGCTTTGAAGTTGCTTCGTGTACAGATCTTGAGGCGTAGAGGAATCGTAGCTNCCTTCAAAATACTTGAAGTTTGAAATAATAATAATAAATAATAATTTTTCATCACTTAACATTTTTGCGCCTGATACTTTGACGCTTTGAAGTTGCTTCGTGTACAGATCTTGAGGCGTAGAGGAATCGTAGCTGCATAAAAAATTGTATACGCGTCTAAAGCTATAAGACCCGTGTGCAGACTGCCTTACAAGTAAAAAATTGTTTTCTTTTGTCTGGTGCATATGATGCAGTGTTTCCACAAAAAAATTACCAAATTCCTCAAAAACAAATGAAAAAATCCGAACAAATTACTCAAAATTTTCTTATTTACTATTTACAGGTACTTAGAATAAAAATTAATTACATTCTCCAATTCAATTGGTACATTTGTTTTTGCGGTTCAAACAAAGTATCACTGTTAGTTTGTATGCCTTGGTAAACTTATATGTGAAACTTATATGAACCTGAATAATCCTTTAATTCAAAAACTTTTTTCCTTGAAATTTCTGGATCTAATGAAGAATCAATATGAATATCCTTATGATAGAACAATCCGTTATCGAGATTTTGCAAGTTCAAAATAAGTGGAAAATAGAACGATGGAATGAAAAAAATTATCGATAACATTTTGAATATTTAGCAACAAATGCAATAGTGCTTAAGAGCGAAAATTACTACACACGCGGCCTGACAAACCAAGCGAAATATCCCTTTTCTTAAAGCTATTTAAATTGTGTATGGGGTTTTTGAAGGTTTGACAAGCCATTTGAGGGAAATGTGAACAAAAATCAAAATTTGTTGGTTTCTGGCTACCATGTTGACGTTTGATCAAACCGCTTACGTTGTGTATGATAAAATCGCAGGAGGGAAAAATCGAAGAAAACCAAACCCTTTTACATTGTAAACTGGAAGAAAACTAAAATTCTTTGCTTGAACGAGTCATGTTTGCACGGTGTATGGCGAAACGGGAAAAGTAGGTTTGAAGAATGTTTGACAAGCCGCTTGTGTGGTGTATTTCGCTCTTTATAAAACTTCGGAGAGTTTTTTGTTCAAAAATTTGCAGAGCGATTTAACAACTGTGTAAAACATGGTTGCATTTGTTGTCTGCAAGTATATCGAGAGAAAATTCCTCAAAAATTACTCAAAATAAAAATCCTGAAAAAATACTCAAGCGCTCCCGAAATTCCTCACGTTTTGAGGAATTACTCACAAAGTGGCAACAGTGATATGATGTCAAAATGTACAAATTCAAACATTTCGACAGGGGGTTTTTGAACCGCGATATATGTAAAGGAAGCAGAGATGTTGAATGTGACTATAGCTGTTAAAATAAACTTAAAAATATACATTTAATTTAGTCAATTCCGATTGTTTAATTAGCATTCTAATATTTTTAAGCGTTTAGGCAAATAACGCATATGTGCACTTAATACAGACTATTATTTTTCTCTTTGCTTTTACACAAAGAAGCATTTTGATTAATTTCATCTTTGCGGAAATAAATTTATTTAAATTTTTTTTTGCGATATTTATCCTTGAGAGAACTCACGGACTGAAATTTCGAGTTTTTTTTACTCAAAGTGAATAGAGCTTTGAACATTCTTTTAACAAATTAGTTTCATAAATATTCGTATTCTTTTCAGGAAGTTACCAGCGGTAAATGTGTGTTGGTAAATGTGTCACAAAGCAGCATTTGTATTCTGAATATAAATAATATCGGTGGGGAAATTGGAAATACTGAAACCTCAAGGGAAAATGGAGTGTTTTATGAAGACTAACTGCTTTAGGAATCTCTTTTTTTAATTTAGTAATTTCGATAATGTCATAGCTAATCGCTAGAAGAAACCATTTATGTACATGTGACCATACTTATTTTATTATGTAGCTCATTTTAAAGGGTTGAGTATGGTAAGAAAATAACTTGTGTCAAAACCAAGCTAATTGGACAATGCTTTTGAGTACTACCTATACACACATACTCATCATTTGAACACACAAAAAAGCAGTAAAGTCTGTTTTACGAAGGTGACAGGTAACAAGATCAACGGAAATAAGGTCAATTGACTTTATTTCCCACCCTGGTGCGAAATAAAGTCAATTGACCTTATTTCCGTTGATCTTGTTACCGGTCACCTTCGTAAAACAGACTTTACTGCTTTTTTGTACGTTCAAATGGTGCAAAATAAAGTCAATTGACATTATTACCTTTTCAAAAGCGAAATAAAGTCAACAAAAATTTGGAAATAAAGTCATTGACGCTATTTCCTCATTCAAATGGAAATAGCGTCCACAATGCTTAAAATACGAGAAATATTTGAAGAAAGAGTATAGAAATGATCCAGAACTTGCAAAACATGTTTTGTTTCCACAAAAGAAACCAACCTTTCTATAAGGAAACAATTACAGAAAAGGAATTTTCTTACACTGTATTAATGGCTCCGAAAGCAATTTGTGACATCATTTAAAAGCAGCTAAGGAGAACGACGACATTATTTATTAGATGGCACATTCAACAAGCCCAAGGGCCAAAATGCGGGTATAAACAATTATTGATTATTTATTATCGGAACCGAGATCATGTAAGTTAATTGATTGTTTTTTGGTTTTCACACACTTTTGAAACACAAATTATATGCTTTTTTACTGCAGACAAGTTGTTGCCAAAACACAGCAAATATAAATATGTGAAATATCGAAGGCTTAAATTCATTAATACCCTACATCTGCAATTTGCACAAAAACTAATTTGTGATTTTAGAAACCATCTGGGACTTATTACCTGTCATCACTGATATATTACTTCTGTAGCCCGTCTGTAACTTTTCTCTACCGATTATTTCTCTACTGGTAGAGAAAATACGTCACTCTCACCTACTAATTAGCAGTAGAGAACAGGGCGGCGAATTCATATCTCAATTCGCCTTGGTAGAGAATTGTTACAGAAACGAGCTACAGATTTCCAATTTATAATAGTGTAAATTCTTCTGTCAAGCGTTATATAAGGTAGCAAGGCGAATTAATATAAGGTGATAGCAGGAGTACAAAAACAAACATTTACATGTATTTTGTTTTTGCTTTGGCGGCATAAACTGTCGGCGTAGCGTGACGTGGTGTGGCGCGCGGACGCGGGCCGCCGCGAAGCTAAGCAAATTTAATGTTTGAAAGAGCAATAATGTCAATGGATTTTATTTCTCTTCCTTGGTGCAAAATAAAGTCAATTGACCTTATTTCCGTTGATCTTATTACTTGTCACCTTTTACGAAAGCCAAGTCTGTTTAGCATTTTATTTACTGCCTTTACACTTGTTTTAACGCCTAGTGATGGCACGATTATACGAATAACCGATTATAATCGGTTATTTTCATTCGGTTAACGATTTAATTGTACCGAAATTTTCCTTTCGATTAATCGAGCGATTAACCGATTAATTTTTCAAAATAATCGAAAAGAAACCATCAAAAATTTACTAATTTACTTACACAATAACGTATGAATCAAAATACGTTGAGATGTTTTTTACATTCTCGTATTCTTCAAATTTTTTATACGATATTTCTGCCAAAAACCGCAACACAAGCTTAACCTAAGTAGCTACTAAAAAATACCAACCCAGGTATGCACATATTTTCATTTTATTTTCCGAATTCGCCGTTGCGCATTTTCTTCTTTTTTATATGGAAAAAAATAAGCAACACCATTACCAAACAGAAAAATACCAAAAATCAGCGGTAAGTGCCAGATACTTCAGTCTTGGAATTTTTCATACAAAACTATAATGGGCTACAAAATTGCACACTGAAAATCTTTCTAAGAAATCTAATTAAAAAGCTGGAATTTTTTGATGATTTTTTTTTAATATTGCACAAAGTTTGATATATTTATATTTATACGTTTTTTTTGCTACAGAATAAGCTATATTTAAAAAAATAACTGAAATTAAATTAAAAAAAATCTTGTCGTGTGCTATAATTTTGACACGGAGTGTAAGTCAGTTTTTATAACTTATAAATGGTTTTCATTAATTTTCGATTTTAATCGAAATGACCGATTAATCGGTTAATTTCTTACGATTAATTGCAATTTTTAATCGAATGCTTTCGATTAATCAATTAACCGATTAACCGATAATTGAATTTTTTTTGCCATCACTACGTTTGCCATCTTTTACCAATTTGCCAATTTTTAAATTCAAGTACTAAATAAAAAAAAAAATTATTTAAAATGACTACCTTTTCCATTTTTTATTTACTTAAATCACCTAATTTACCCACCTAAATTATTTCTTAAAAATACTTGAAGTTTGAAATAATAATAATAAATAATAATTTATCATCACTTAACATTTTTGCGCCTGATACTTTGACGCTTTGAAGTTGCTTCGTGTACAGATCTTGAGGCGTAGAGGAATCGTAGCTGCATAAAAAATTTTATACGCGTCTAAAGCTATAAGACCCGTGTGCAGACTGCCTTACAAGTAAAAAATTGTCTTCTTTTGTCTGGTGCATATGATGCAGTGTTTCCACAAAAAAATTACCAAATTCCTCAAAAACAAATGAAAAAATCCGAACAAATTACTCAAAATTTTCTTATTTACTATTTACAGGTACTTAGAATAAAAATTAATTACATTCTCCAATTCAATTGGTACATTTGTTTTTGCGGTTCAAACAAAGTATCACTGTTAGTTTGTATGCCTTGGTAAACTTATATGTGAAACTTATATGAACCTGAATAATCCTTTAATTCAAAAACTTTTTTCCTTGAAATTTCTGGATCTAATAAAGAATCAATATGAATATCCTTATGATAGAACAATCCGTTATCGAGATTTTGCAAGTTCAAAATAAGTGGAAAATAGAACGATGGAATGAAAAAAATGATCGATAACATTTTGATTATTTAGCAACAAATGCAATAGTGCTTAAGAGCGAAAAATACTACACACGCGGTATGAAAAATCGAAGAAAACCAAACCCTTTTACATTGTAAACCGGAAGAAAACTAAAATTCTTTGCTTGAACGAGTCATGTTTGCACGGTGTATGGCGAAATGGGAAAAGTAAGTTAAGTAAGAATGTTTGACAAGCCGCTTGTGCGGTGTATTTCNAGGAGGGAAAAATCGAAGAAAACCAAACCCTTTTACATTGTAAACTGGAAGAAAACTAAAATTCTTTGCTTGAACGAGTCATGTTTGCACGGTGTATGGCGAAATGGGAAAAGTAAGTTAAGTAAGAATGTTTGACAAGCCGCTTGTGCGGTGTATTTCGCTCTTTATAAAACTTCGGAGAGTTTTTTGTTCAAAAATTTGCAGAGCGATTTAACAACTGTGTAAAACATGGTTGCATTTGTTGTCTGCAAGTATATCGAGAGAAAATTCCTCAAAAATTCCTCAAAATAAAAATCCTGAAAAAATACTCAAGCGCTCCCGAAATTCCTCACGTTTTGAGGAATTACTCACAAAGTGGCAACACTGATATGATGTCAAAATGTACAAATTCAAACATTTCGACAGGGTGTTTTTGAACCGCGATATATGTAAAGGAAGCAGAGATGTTGAATGTGACTATAGCTGTTAAAATAAACTTAAAAATATACATTTAATTTAGTCAATTCCGATTGTTTAATTATTATTCTAATATTTTTAAGCGTTTAGGCAAATAACGCATATGTGCACTTAATACAGACTATTATTTTTCTCTTTGCTATTACACAAAGAAGCATTTTGATTAATTTCATCTTTGCGGAAATAAATTTATTTATATTTTTTTTGCGATATTTATGTGGGTGGCAGATGACCTTTGCTTTGGAATTTAGATGGCAGACGATATTTTTTAAGCTTCTTATATGTTAAATGATACGTACAATAAGATTCGTCTATGCGGCTATGAATATTTTTTTTTAAGTTTTTCTATTGTAACCACCTTGTTGCCCCCTGCCGCGGAGATGCGGTGGCAGACGTTCAATTTAGTGTTCTGCGTTACACGTATAACTAATAGACAAAATATGAAGCTTACGGAAATATAAGTGGTATTCATCTAAACCGATAACTTTATCAAGCAGATAATATTATAAGTTTACGCACTCTGTTACATGAACGTCCCACACTCTCTTTTCGTTTATACTTGCGACAATAGTCGTGTTTTCTTTGGTTATCGAGCTCAGTATCACTAACTTTATACTACTAGCACGAGGATAAGGAAATTATAGAAACTAACTTACTAAATGGGAAAAAATTATATTTACGAGATAATATCTATTTAAATAAATATACATATAACATAAAGGCGATTAATTTGAACCAAGTTAGAAAAAACAATGGCAGAATGTCTATTTGTGTATGAATTCATTTGTCACGGCCACCAAACTTTGTGGCCAAATTATCAGTGAAACAAAATAAACAGAACGGATAATAATTGAACCAGATCTCTATCAGGATCATATCGTTGTTGTTGAATTTGCGTGCAGAATTTTAATGCGTATCCCGATTATTGCCTAAGAAAACATAGCTAGAGTTGCGACAGAGTTGCACTGGCTTCAGTTTATCATGTTTATTCAGTGAAATCGCTGGAGAAATTTATCAGAAATGTGTAAACTAGTTTCCAAACAACGCAAATAAACGTTCGTACCAGCGTTGCCGCGAGCATGAAAAATAAATATCAGTTGCCGAGCAGAAAAAGTATCAAAAGCAAACAAAAATGTTTTTTGTTAAACTTTTATTTGAAAAACAAATAATAAATAAAATTTTATAATTAAATCCATAGCTATAAAACAAATTTGTATTACTTACTTTAACACAAGCAGAGAATCTGTATGCTTATTTGCATAACGAAAAACAAACTAATATCGATGTCGTGCATTCAAGCCATAGGAAATAACGACATAAGGCTTTATTTCACTTCACATGGAGAAATAAGGCCATACTAGTGAATCCGGATGGCGTTAAGACGCCAAAATTGAGTTTAACATTTTAAACAGATGGCAGCACTATTCACAAACCTTAATAAATATTGTAAATGTTTCAAGTAAATTCGTACATCCCTTTTTGAACGAAGAGAGGTCTCACATGGCGTCGGTTTTTCATTTCCTCAAAATTCAAACCACCGTGCACCGCTAAAAGAGGTCGTAACTTCAAAAAATAAAACCTTAATGCACATTTAGAATGACGGTGCTGATCGGACGACCTTCACATTAAAGATCTGATGAAAATGACAAAAACATTTTTATTTATAAAAATTAACTCAAACTAATTTTTTCGGTATATTATGGGTTTATTCGAAAGAATATATCGTCGTTTAAAGTACAAAACCGCGTATCGTCATTCTGCAAAACCGCGTAACTGACATTGGCTGCCAAAAATTGGATTTGCACACACAAGCCCTTGGCTCAATCCTTATCCATTCGTCCTGAAATATACTAGCCAGAAATGAGTGTGCTTTATAAGAAAGAGAACCATTTTGAAATATGAGTGTTTTTACGCTCTAGAAAATAATTTCTACAAGTTCACGTACGCGGTTTTGCATTTTGCTGATACGCGGTTTTGCATTTTGTTGATACGCGGTTTTGCACCTTAAACGACGATATATTCCCATTAGTTATGGAACCCGATTTCATTATGTGACTGTCTTCGCAGTAGCGCATCCGGTTAACCGAGTTCTCCAAGACCTTGTTGCTGGTTTCTGGCTCTATCGTAAGAAATGCCCGACATACGCCTTAAAGGCCTAAATCGTTAATAGATTGTTCGCATTTATCGGTCCTTCACGGCATGGCACAAAAAGGTCTAAGGGCGTGAAATCGCGGCTCCGAGGAGGCCAATTGACTTCATCGAGACAGCTTATAACACAATTACCGAACTTTATCGCTCAAAATAAAAATCGAATAGATGCCAACCCTAACAAAAAATATTTTCAAACGAAAGTTTTATTAAAACTCTTTCTTTTGCCACTCATATTTTGATATTTCATTAAAATTGTGTAAAAGCTAAATAAATTAGGCTTTTCAAACAGGTGGCAACCTTCTGCGAAGCATTTTCAAACTGAAATCTTTTAAAGCTCTTTCGTCTGATACTTTGATACATAATTCAATTACCTGAAGAAATTTTTTATCACCTGATTTGCTTGACCTTATTTTGTCGGTCCAAACAGGAATCTCGATTTACTGTTGTTTGGTAGCTCGTTTCCAATGGGATGGTGACAAGAAAGTGGCAGACTTACGTTTTGATGATTTTGGGATAATCGGCGAATGGGGGTCCAATTGCTGTCAAAATGAATAGACCAGGTTTTGCATTCACAACTTCTTTATTTTCCCCTGCACAATTTGGTTGGGGATTCGCCGGAAGAAATGTGACGGAACCCTTTGCCTTAGACTGAACCAGATACAAGATAAAAAAAAAAAGAAAAAACTGCAAACGAATAGCACGATTAAATTCTGTTACCGCCTCGAACACTTTGCACACTTACGGCTTTTTACTGATAGCCTTTTTCCTTATGTTTGGGCTCAGTCGATTTCCCTTTATTAGATATGGGTGAATATCGACTAACTGAATGTCGCCAGCTTTTAACCCAGTTTAATTATTTGGTTAAGATTACTTCCGTTCTTGCGAGGGCTGATGCGTGTGGTTCGCTCCGTGTCCAATTCGGGAAAGGAAGAATATTTCC
>NW_016157372.1:26355-37564 GCF_001687245.7 Rhagoletis zephyria
AAGGAAAGTAGTTTCGGACTAGTCCCAAACTGGTTCCCGTACTGGTCCCCGACTTATTACCAACTGGTCCCACGAACTAGTTACCAACTGGTCCCAAAGTGGTTACCAACTGGTCCACCTATACCTCAAGTGGTCCACAAGTCACTTCACTTACAAAGCATTCGATTTAGTTGACAATAGTCAAACTAATTTTATTTAAAGAAATGGCGTGTCGTCTATTTCCGGTGTAGCAAACGTAGTACATAGGGCGACATCTAGATGTCATCTACCTCGCCCTATTCACTATGCTTTTTTATAGGAGCTTTTCAAAGCTTTGCTTTGGTGTCGGAACACAACATTGAAAGTTTCTGGATCCACAACATTGAAAGTTTCTGGAACACAACATTGCAAGTTGATAAAAGCGTTGTAAAAACTAAAACCTCGCTATTATAATTTCCATTCGTACTGTCATCAGGTATGTAACTTGAGAATAGAAATCGCTGCATCTTTTAGGCGCATCAATATTACATAGTTACGTCCCGAGTTAATAAAAGGGAGGTAATAATAAAAAGTAAATGTTGTCTCTTAAGCGGCGGTCCGCGTTCGCTCGCTCCCACGTATAAAATGTTTGCTTTGTTCATTCTTCTTGATTTTGATGATATACATCTGTACATATATGAGGTTTTCTTTTAAATCAGTATCTATATATCGTCGTTTAAATTACAAAACCGCGTATCAACATTATGCAAAACCGCGTATGTGAGGTTGCATAAATTATTTTGTAGCCAGTAAAAACGCTCATATTTCAAAATTGTTCTCTCTTTTATAAAGCAATCACATTTCTGGCTAGTATATTTCAGTACGAATGGATAAGGCTTGAGCCAAGAGCTTCGGTGAGCAAATCCTATTTTTGGCAAAAAATATCAGTTACACGGTTTTGCAGAACGACGATACGCGGTTTTGTACTTTAAACGTCGATATATGTATATGAGGTTGAGTAGTTTTCGTTTTTGTCATTAACAATTTTATACATACCTCAAGTTAGTATGCATCTTACCGATTTAAAAGAAAATTGTATATATATACGTACATACATCGTTTAAAGTAAAAAACCGCGTATCAATAAAATGCAAAACCGCGTATATGAGGTTGCATAAATTATTTTCTAGAGAGTGAAACATTCATATTTCAAAATGGTTCCCTTTTTATAAAGCAATCGCATTTCTGGCTAGTATATTTCAGGACGAAGGGATAAGGATTGAGCCAAGAGCTTGTATGAGCAAATCCAATTTTTGACAGCAAATGTCAGTTACGCGGTTTTGCAGAATGACAATACGCGGTTTTGTACTTTAAACGACGATATGTACATACATATGTATGTATATATGTGCAAGGCCGTATTTAGGGGCGCGGAGGGCGGTGGTGTTAGGTATTCTGACCCTCGCCCCTCCCTGACATGTAGAAATGAAGGATTTTAAGGCACTAAAAACTTGAAAAAAGGCGAAATGAGCTTTGAAAAAAGGCAAAAAAGGCATATATTTTTTAATTTTGTTATGTACTTCCTTTATGTACAGTGTGCATGTCCAATTAAAGGCATAAAAAAATATTCAGTAAGAAAGTTCCACGAAACTCTTAGAAGAAAAAAAGGCTTCTTTTTTGCAATTATTTTTCAAAGAAAGAAATTTCCGCAAGTGGCGCTATGCAACAAAAGCAGTTGTCAAAATTTGCTTGCATTGTTGGTGGTAAAGAGCCCATTTTAATGGTGATACATAGCGAAAATGGAGCAAAAAAATAGCAGCCTCAATTTGGTTTACATTTCATCTCCTGTAGCGGAACCATGGCTAAGTTACAAAGACACTCGCACCGATTCGCAAAGACTATTGATGAAAAGCCTTCTCAAAAAGGCAAATCATTGAGAGAATCTACATTGCATTGCTACTTCGAACTTTTTGCCCAATAGAGCTTTGAACATTCTTTTCACAAATTAGTTTCAAAACCGTTCGTATTCTTTTCAGGAGGTTATCAACGATTTTTGGTAAATGTGTGCCTTAAAAATTAGGCAACTATATATTATCAATTATCAAAGAAAGTATTACGCTTACCTGCACTGCCTCTACACTAAACCTAATTTAATTTTATTTTATTTTGCTCATCTCGCAGAACAATGAAAACGGTTATCATTTTATGTAGCTATATAGATAATTAGATATTTACCATTCGGAAAAAATTTCACTTGCAGTAACTTCTGCGTGATAAGTGCTCCTCTATTATTTGGTTTCATAGCGATTCGGATTCCTTCCTCATTGAAGTAGTAAAGAAATTTCGCTGTACTGTATAAATAATATCGGTGGAGAATTGGGGAATACTGAAACCTTAAGTGAAAATGAAGTGTTTTATGAAGACTAAGTGCCACACTCAGAAAAAGGTTTAGTTATAATAACCAAGATTTGGTTATAGTGACCAAGTGGCATAGTTGGATATGGCGAAATAAATATCTAGTTCACGAAAGTCTGCAATTTACTTGAGCCTTCTAGTTGGGACAAATGTATATTTGTTAATAATTACAAAACGACTACCTTGAGTGGACAATATTGTTAGTTGAATAAAATCATTGTTGAGCAAATATAAACAATGCTTTGGTTGATACAAGTTTTCAATTAATTTTATGAACTTGCTGTAGACGTGAATCAGCTAACCGTTTATTATTGNAAAATATTTATTAGTATTTACCAAACCCTTCAACTAAATTAACGATTTGGTACAACCTAGATGAATATTAGAAGCTTTAATATATTTAGTTATAATTACCAACCCATGGTAATAGTTCCCAATCCTTGGTCACAGTTACCAAATATTGTCAAAATTCGGGAACAAAATATCTTTAGTTGTCGAAACTAATCCTTTTTCTCAGTGCATATGAATCCCTCCACAAGGCATATCTGCGAGACATGCAGTAATTTTTTTTTTTAATTTACGAATTTCGATAATGCCATAATTAATGGCTAGATGAAATCATTTGTGTACATATGAACATAAAAATTTTATTATGTGGCTCATTTCAAGGGCCCCACCTTATGGTAAGCAAATAACTTGTGTCAAAACCAAGCTAATTGGACAATGTTTTCGAGTACTACTTAAACACATATACTCATCATTTGAACATAAAAAACATTGCGCGGAAAAGTCTGTCTTACGAATGCTAAGTCATGTTTTCACATTTTATTTACTGACCTTACAATTTTTTAACGGTTGGCATCATTTTACATTAAAAAATTGCAATATTTTAGCTGCTATTAATTTCGCACAGAAAAAGTAATCATTTGACCTAATGTGCAGTGGTCAAAAAATTATATTTGAACCACTTTTTTCCAAGTTTTAACGTATTATTTTTATTGTCATTGAACTTTTGTTATTTTCTTATAAAAAATATAGTTTATTCTTTAACAAAACCCGTGTAAAACCAAGTTTCCGAATTTGTGCAATATTAAAAATAAAAATTCAACAAATTTTCGTGCAAATTTCGAACTTTTTAAAAATTCTAAAAAATCAATCGAAATTTTTAGCCATTTGAAACTCATACTTTATTCTACGAGAATGCAATGCGCCACAAAACTGCATACTCAGAATTTAATTAAAAAACTCGAAATTTTAACGAAAATTTGTTGAATTCTTTTTTAAATTGCATAAACTTTTAAGGCAGTGGCACTCGATTGGTACATTTGTACACATTTGTACATTTTTATATTGGGCTATTGGTAAAAAAATGGGACAATTATGATTTTTGTAATCAAAAGATTGGTACAATCCGGCGATGTTCTATTGAAAAATTTCAACAAATTAATTTTCGGGATTGGGATAAAGAAACATATTTTGGGTGTTCACACTATTGGGATACGATTTTCACCAAATTTTAGAAAATACCCAATCGTGTGACACTGCCTTTAAACTTGTATTTAAACGGATGTTTTTAAAGAATGAACTATAAAAAACTAACCAAAATTAAATAACAGCAAAAATAATATTTTAAAACTTGTGAAAATTTGTTGCGGCTATAATTTGTTCGACTACTGTACATAAGTTGACTATGATTACTCGGCCGTGATATCATAGTAGCACAATGCCACTAAGCGCATTTTAAAATTTTCAGGCAATAGCCTCATGCGATTACCGATTATATTTTTTGTTGTTTGTGTGAAATATTTTATTTTTATCAGTATCTTTTTTAATCAAAATATGTTGAAATAAAAGTGAAATTAAAAAAAATTTTGTCAGAACCCCCCCGAAAAAATTCTGGTTACGGCCCTGTATATGTGTGCATAAAATTGCTAATGACAAAATCGAAAAGTACTCAACATTGCAGACGCCATATAAGGAAAACTGAATTATTACGAAATATGAATAAAGTGGCAGCACTTTACACCATTTTGCATTTTCTCGTTTCAGTTCGGGAACATTGTTTCCTTGTTTTTTAATAACAAAATAAACAATCTTTTGTCACACAACATTTAATTTTCATATATTTTTATTGAGCTTTGTACCACGATTATTTATTAGGAAAAATGGAAAAAGAAACAAAGTCTAAGCGGTAGAAGTTATAGCAGCTATTTCGGAGATCACCACATCTCCTCATCAGACTTCTTTTTTCTAGACTTTCAGCAGCGATCGAACCCGCATCATCGATGTGCAAAGTCAGAAGCGTTAACCACAGTTTCTGGCAGACTCTTCCTAAACTTTGTATTTGTCAATATTATTGTGGCTTATTAACATTTAATTTTAATATTTTTATTGAGCTTTGTACCACGATTATTTTATTAGGAAAGATGGAATGCATGTATAGAATTGACAACAACAACCACGCTGTTAAGTTGAAATAGCGGTAAATCAGCTGCACTTGATAGCAATAGGTTGAATAAGGAAAAATGAATTAGCAACACAAGTTTACGGGGTGTGCATAGCTCAGTCGTTAACGCTTCTTACTTTGCACATCGATGACGCGGGTTCGATCCCTGCGGAAAGTCTAGAAAAAATAAGTCTGATGAGGAGATGTGGTGAAAATTAAATGTTAATAAACCACAAAAACATTGACAAATACATAGCTTATAGCCCTGACAGACGCATAGTTTATATACTATACTAGCATTCTATACTACATGTCTGTCGTTGTAAACCACAATTATACCATCATACAAAGTGGTTTGAGCTGGTTCTTATACGAGTACTACGAAAATGAACGTGGTATAAAGCGAGTATACCATGAGACACAGCCAGAGAGTAAAAAAATTTCACACAAAAATGTGTGGTGAAAACAAACAGAGACAATGCACTGATAGCATGTATGTATGCCATTTTGCTCGCGCTGGTCCAACAGTCGCAATGGACGAGTGATCAGAGCGCTAGAATGTCACTTGAGAGATGCGAGATCGAGTCCTCGCGTAGGAGATTTTTTTCTTTGTATTATTTAATTTATTTTTTTTTGTTTTTTATTTTTAAATAAAAATCAGCAGCTCATGCGCTAGAAATGTTGGTGGAATATTTTATTTTCATCAATAAAGAATAATAATAATAATGTTAAACAAAATTTTTTTCATTGAATTTGAATGACACTAAAGCACTTACTTAGGTTTATTTTCTAATAAAATTGTTCTTAAAGAAATATTTCCTCCCTTCATTTTGCGTTCTTTAAAATAAAATACAAAGGAATTATCTTTTCCTCCATATTTTTATTTTGAGATATTTACCCTGGTATTCAGTAAGTTGTCTCACGTTTTAGTTTCAAAAAGAAAGATATGGAGGAAAAGATAATAGCTTTTTATCTTATTTAAAAGAACGCGTAAATGAAGCGAGGAAATATTTGTTTAACAACAATTTCATTATGAAATAAAGCTAGGTACTTTAAATCATAAAAAGTCAATGAACAAAAATTTTTTTTTTTATATTAAAAACTTCAGATTATTTAAAAAGTAATTAAAAAAAAATCATTAAAAAAGAACTCATCCCCGGGGACTCGAACTCGGATCTCTCTAGTGGCACTCTAGCGGTCTGTTCACTCGGCCATTGCGACTGTAAGAGCAGCGCGAGCAAAATGGCATACATACATGCTATCAGTTGTGATAAAGAAACAAAACATCGGTATACGTACTAGACTTGTGTCTCATCGAAATAGTATCAAAATCCATAGTATGCATACCATGGTGTACAAACCACATGTCTGTCAGGGCTATTAAGAAGAGCCTGACACTATACAATAAAGCAAATGCATGTATAGAATTGACAACAACAACCACGCTGTCAAGTTTAAATAGCGGCAAATCAGCTGCACTTGATAGCAGTAGGTTGAATAAGTAAAAATGAATTAGCACCACGAGTTTAGGGGGTGTGCATAGCTCAGTGGTTAACGCTTCAGAGTTTGCACATCGATGACGCGGTTTCGATCTCTGCTGAAAGTCTAGAAAAAACAGTCTGGTGAGGAGATGTGGTGATCTCCGAAATAGCTGCTATAACCCTGCAGGGAACGCTACTAGTTGTGAACTAGAATTCTACCAGTTTGCGTTTCAGCCCAACTACCCTGCAGTGAAAACCCAAACCAGTTAGAAAAAATACTAGTTCATAAAATAGTATGTGCCTACCAGTTCGACATTTTCGAAGAACTTAAGCGTTCAGCGACATCTGCCTTTGAATTGCCAAACCCTAAAATAAAACGCAATTAATTTGTTTTTCTTACAAATGTCGGCTGTGGCGTCACGTGAAGACTACTGGTTCTGGTTCTGGGATCGCAGGTTCGAGGCCGCTTGGAGGTGGTTAAGATTTTTAAAGTTAGATCAATGTAAGTGGGAATAATTATTTCAATTTAAATATAAATAACAAACTTAAAAATCTAGTTGCATTACAAAAAAAAGAAACAAATATATGGGAAGAAATACTTGTGCCATAAAAATATAGATAAAAAAAATATTTTTTTTTTTAATTAAATTTAAGAATAACAAAAAAAACCTAAATAAAAAATATAAATAAAAGAAGTATTATAAAAATAAATAAAATAAAACAATTTTCCCTGCAATCGGGCTTGAACCTGGTACCTCAGGCATGCCACGCGAGTGCTTTGCTCTGTCGGCCATTGCGACTGTTGGAGCGCCGCGAGCAAAAAGGCATACTAATGCTTTTCATAGGGGATGAATTGGCAGACTATATCATCAACTGGTATGATGCTACTAGTATTTCTACTAGTAGATGCGGATGCAAGCCCTGACAATTAACATCTCGTAGGACATCGCAATGTTAAAAATACCAGCGGCTCACATTGAAAAAGGATAGAACAGTCGCAATGGCCGACAGAGCAAAGCACTCGCGTGGTATGCCTGAGGTACCAGGTTCAAGCCCGGGCGCAGGGAAACTCCTTTTATTTAATTTTTTTTTATAAAATTTCTTTTATTTATATTTTTTATTTAGGTTTTTTTTGTTATTCTTAAATTAAGTTTAAAAAAAATATTTCTTTTTAATCTATTTTTTTATGGCACAAGTATTTCTTCCCATATATTTGTTTCTTTTTTTTTTGTAATGCAACTAGATTTTTAAGTTTGTTATTTATATTTAAATTTAAATAATTATTACTACTTACATTGATCTAACTTTAAAAATCTTAACCACCTCCAAGCGGCCTGGAACCTGCGATCCCAGAACCAGAACCAGTAGTCTTCACGTGACGCCACAGCCGACATTTGTAAGAAAAGCAATTGATTGCGTTTTATTTTAGGCTTTGGCAATTCAAAGGCAGACGTCGCTGAACGCTTAAGTTCTTCGAAAATGTCGAACTGGTAGGCACATACTAGTTTATGAACTAGTATTTTTTCTAACTGGTTTCGGTTTTCACTGCAGGGAACTTCTACCGCTTAGACCTTGTTGCTTTTTGCATTTTTCCTAATAAAATAATCTTAGTACAAAGCTCAATAAAAATATAAACAATATTTTGTTGTGAAATTTATGTACTTTTTGAAGAAGTTTTTAAAATAATATATTTTAATAGTGTTTCAAAAGAGAATATTGGTGATTTAGTGCATTTTTGAGCGTGCAAAAAAGCAACATTTCAAAAAATAATTTTTTTTAAATAACTTTTACACAGTTAACAATATAAACCCCCACCTCCGAGAATTGTTAATACAGGGATAAAAAAGCGCCGATTGGTACCCCTCCTGACAGTTTTGGATGTTTTTTTTTTGGTTTGCAAGTTGTACCTTCAACTAGAGAATTACTTAGTTACCTTATGTACATATGCACACCAAATTATCAAAGGTGCAATAACGCCATAATGGCTTTATTTCACTTTCAGAGTGAGAAATAACACCATACGCAAATATATGGCTTTATTTCTCAATGTAAAGTGAAAAGCCATATGGCGTTATTTCCTTTGGCTTTATTGCACGGCATCACTTATATCAAGTAAATATGTGCAAGAAATATGAATGTGCGTTGTATATTTTGATAACCTCAACTTTAAAACGCAAAAAAAAAATTTAAAAAAAATACAAAATTTTTTTTTTCTACGCTATTATCCATATTTTACAGCACGATCTGGACACCAAATTCAAAACTAGACTAAAAATTGCGCAGTTGTCGACATACGTGCCAACCGTCCCGTTTTCGGCGTGACTGTCCCGGAATTAAGAGCTATGTCCCGGTTTTTGGCTAGAAAAAAATTTAGACATCTCGTTGTAAAAAACTTACAACTCTTTAAATATTTACATTCTACATATTCAACTTACTAATCGCCACTATATGCTCTATAGAAAAAGCAAAATTTGTAATTGTATCCCGGTTAAAATGAGTTAAGTATAAAGTATGTTCGATATTTTTAATTTTTTTTTGGAGGAAACTACCTGCATAGAAATTCCCAAATATCAACACGATTTTTTATTCACTTCAAACTGGCACTTTGTTATACAAAAACGCCACAAACGTTGGCAAATTTATTGAGTTTTGCATGAAGTTATGAGTTTTTTTGTTGTAGTATGAGCAATATTTTTATAATAAATTCACGGAAAATTTTAAGCAAAAAATGTTGCATACATTCTGAAAAATTCCCTGTTTCAATAATTTAGTGCGGCACTATAAATAGTACATACATACAAAGAAATTTCTAATTTGGTGGGATTTTAATATAAATTTTATTAAATGTTTTAAGTAATTTAGAAATATTGTTATTGAAGCTTCGTTTTATAAAAATTGTTATATTTGAAAATTTTGGTTTTGTTTTGTTATTTATGGCCTTATAACAATTATATTCAACAATTTTATTGAGCTTGAGGCCGTTATTAATGAAAATTTTGTGGAAAAACAAGAGTAATTTACATTGTGGTAGAAGTTATAGCTGCTGTTTCGGAGATCACCACATCTCTTCATCAGACTTCTTCAGACTGTGATATGAACCAGCGACCTCGAGTTACAAAGCCAATGGTCTACCCACTGAACTAAGTTCGCCACGTAAACTATTGTTACTTTTCCCACATTTTCATATGTAAACCCAAGGGGAACTATTCTGATGCTATTTAGACTTGATCATGTGTTTGATTTTGTTGTTGGTTTTTTCTTAATACATACTCTATTTTTAGAATGTTTGACTTTAGGTGTGCTCGTCCTTAAGTTGTTTTTTTTTTTGTTATTTATGGCCTAATTTTACATTGATTTTTTCCGAAATAGAAAATTTCCAAAAATACAGCATTAAAATTGATGTCGTTTCCCTGCAAACCAAAGTTTCCGAAATCTTACGAAATCTATAGGAGTATCTCATTTCTGTAACGATTTTTCTATGAGACTTAAAAAAATGGTATTTACAAAGGAAATGTCGGCTTTACAGAATAGGAATACGGTATAAGAAAAACCCGCGAGTTCGAAAAAAGATTTTTCACATAGCAGCGAAATGTGAACGTAACAAGAATTATCTATAAATTGCCAGATCTCTCTGCAAAATCACAGCGTATAATGACAATAAAATACAAAGGAAGCTAAAAACATTAGAGACTATACAACAGGAAGTCAACTCTTGGGGAATTCCCCGATTTGCGGGGAATTTCAGTTTGCGTGGGGAATCGAGGAATTCACCGTTTTTTGTGGGGAATTTCAGTTTACATGGGGAGGCGGGGGATGAACTGTTTTTTGTGAGGAATTAGGTGTAAAAAATTTTTGTTTTTTGCTACACTAATTTCATAATGATTTAAAAAAAATTTAACTTGAAATGTCTCACGCGTCACCGTGGAATGAGTTGTATGCAGTTTTGTAGCTCGTTCAATTCTCTTATAATAAAGTTTCTAATGGCTAAAAATTACCGTTGATTTTTTAGAATTTTCTTTGTAGCATTTGCTTTCATATAACGAGTAAACTCAATTTATTTCAGTATGTGGAAGAAAACCGCAACACCTTCGGCAAAAAAAAATCGAATACGATAATTTTTAGGTACTTGAAACTTGCACTTTTTATACTAGAATTGAGTTGGCTACAAAAATGCGTACTAAAATTTTTTTTAAAATATTGCACAATGTTTGCAACTTGGATTTAAACGGGTTTTATTAAAGAATTAATTATATTTTCATAAAAATAATTCTAATTAAATAACAAAAAAATAATAATTGTGAACCGTTGTATGTATTTAAATATTATATGAACATATTTTATTCTTTTTTTGTTAACAAACTTAATAAAAGTTTGGTTTGGTGTATGAATACATAAATGAATTATACATATTTAAAAATAAAATAAACAGAAATTCCAGCAATATATCAAAACACATACGTTTTTATACCTTTCATGAGCATGAAATGGTATTATAACTTTGGTCCGATGTTTGTAAGTACCAGAACAAAAAGAGATAGCCCCATTAAAATGTACACGTATATGATCAGAACGTCGAGCTGAGTTGATTTATCCATGTCCGTCTGTCCGTCTGTCTGTCTGTTTGTATGCAATCTAGTCTCTCAGTTTTCGAGATATCCGGATCAAATTTGGTAGGTTGGTGTATTTTTATAATGTATTAATCATTTGTCGGAACCGGAAGAATCGGACCACTATAACATATAGCTCCCATACAACTGATTGTTCAGATATGAGATTTTTCGTTATAACTTCTCCATTTATGCTATACTTATATAAAAAATCGCATCTAAACAATCAGAGGTATGGAAGATATACTTTATATGGCACCAATCTAAGTGATTTTCACTGCTATGTGATCGGTATGTAAACC
>NW_016157372.1:37972-56064 GCF_001687245.7 Rhagoletis zephyria
GTTATTTTCACTGTAAGTCTTCTGCTGATAATGAGTGAAAACAGCGCGAAATTTCATGGTCCTAGCTACATAAATGGATGAATTATAACGAAAAATCTCATATCTGAACAATCAGTTGTATGGGAGCTATAGGTTATAGTTATCCGATCTTTTTAATTTTCACTGTAAGTTTTCTGTTGATAATTAATGAAAACAGTGCGGAATTTCCTGTTCCCAGCTATATAAATGGAGGAGTTATAACGAAAAATTTTATATCTGAACAATCAGTTGTAAGGGAGTTATAGGTTATAGTGACCCGATCTTTGTAATTTTCACTGTAAGCATTCTGTTGATAATGGGTGCAAGTGCTGCAAAATTTCATGTTCGTAGCTGTATGTAACTCCTCTATCGATGTATGCAGATGTATTCAAAATCAGTAATCTGTCAAACTAAAATTTGCAGATGTTCATGAAAGGTATGAAGCCTTCGGCATAGCCGAAGACAGCGCTGCTCTTACTTGTTTTATTTTAATAAGGAGATATCTATGGGTGGGAATTTTAAGAAATTTCGGGCAAAATCGGAAAATTTCATTGTCGAAATCGGGAAATTCTCAAAAATGAGTTGGCTACCCTGCTGTACAAGAATCCCTGACTCTGATATATGTGCAAACCACTTTATTCAAGATTTTTTAATCGTTGAGAAAGAAAATTGAAATCGGCTATGAGCGCTTTCTCAAAATTTTCTTGCCCACATACATTTCAGTTTTGTACAACAGATTAGGAAAATATTTTTCATTGGGGACCCATAAAAGGACACCTACATATAACTCTGAAATATTTATCGTCTAAATGGCTAAAATAGTAATAACTCAAATTGACACAATAAAGTTCCAAAATAATATTTTTAAAAAAGCCTGTGCCTGAAAACTTAAACAGTCCAATCGTTATGCACATGAGTATTTTCTATAAAAATGTTTCCTATGTGAAACTATAACTGTTTCTTTTTAATGCATCAATTCGTATTCTTTGGAATAAAAATATAATAAAGCATTCAAATTATGCTCATCAACAGAAAGATAAATTAATTGTCTTTGTTTTGGCATCATTAGTTTTTGAATTGGTTATGTAGTTCATAAGATGTTAATATTTCAAAAAATCAAACAATTTTCATTTAACCTTTTATGTTTTTTATATATTTTTGCGCCAAATAATTTTGGTACAGTTGAAATCAGCGTGAAAAGTTCTATCGAGCCACATTTTTGGTTTTTGCATAGCTAAATGGTCCATATTCTACACTTATGCCAAAGCGTTGGCTGTGAACAATATTTTTTTTTTTGAACGTCTGGAAACATGTACTTCAGAAGTCAGCTAGATAAGGTTATGGCGGGAAACCAAAATTCAATTGGTCTCTATGGCTATGGTTATGGGCCATGACGTTATGGTGTGGCACCACTAATCGAATACAGTGTTGACCATAAGGTTGCTTGGAACAGCTGTTTTATATGGTTATGTCACCATTAATTAAGCTTAAATTCTCTACTCCCGGGATCAATTCTGAAATTTCTAGAGTACTCAGAGCTAGGTAAGGTACCGTGATGAGCTGAGGGCACAATGGACCTATTGGTCGCAGTGATTTATTCAACTACCTATCTATCTAAGTACGAAATGCTGTCACAAAATTTAATAATCTGTCCAAAACCACGGGAACGCAAAACCGTAGACCGTGTCAGCTGACACGGCCTATCTTATGGGATTCTCGTGTTAACGAAAACTCACCACCGCATGATGGTGACGTTGTCGTTGCTTCTATTTCTATCATATGTTTAATCATATGTTGATACGGGCGGCGGGTACGGAAGGGCTCTAAACGTCAAATCGCACAAAATTATAAATTTAATATTTGAGCGGCAGTAAACGCAATAACGTTAAACTAATGGATCACCTGATATTTTTTCACTTAGCAATCATGGAAAAACTGCTAAATATGCATATATTTAGTGCGTTCCAGAACGTCTATGATTTGCAGGATTTAGTCCAAAGTCGTTCACGTACGCCACGTTCTCATAAGGTTTATTTAAGGTGAAAACAGCTGTTCCTGTAAAACCTGCAAATCCTGCAAATCGTGAAGTACGGGAACAGGCTAGCTTCTTAGCTAAAATTTGAATGTTTAAAATTTTTCCTCTAGCAGTTTGACAGTTTTCGCAAACTCGCCCGGAAAAATATTGTGAAGCAAATATTGCTCGCTCAAAGTGACTCTCAACAGCCCGAGAACCAACCAAAGAAACACAAATGGGGCACTTTCGATCAGGGATGATAAATGAATTTTTCGAAATTGTTCCAAACGCCAGAAAAAAATGTACCAAATCAAATAAAAATGTACCAACAAAAAAATCTTAAATGCTTTCATAAGAACAACGAATGTTTAAAACAAATATACATTTATTATTTAGAGCTGCAAAACTATCGATGGCACTATCGATAGTTTCAATTTGTCACCAATATCGATGAATGGTGGTCACTATCGCGATACTATCGGCAATCTTTTATCGCCGCTTTTTTTATTCCATTACTGGATGCGAGTTATAATTCCTACTAAAAGAATTCATAATTATTTGTGTGATCGCGTATGTAGGTATATACAAACTATGCTAGAAAATTTTAATATATAAAGCAAATAAGCAACACCATCAACAAAAAATTT
This sequence comes from Rhagoletis zephyria, assembly GCF_001687245.7. NCBI lineage: Eukaryota > Metazoa > Arthropoda > Insecta > Diptera > Tephritidae > Rhagoletis > Rhagoletis zephyria. The sequence goes on from NW_016157372.1 coordinate 40,652, forward strand.
GCATAAAATTAACGGTAAGCCCTGGGTACCTCAAAATTTCCACATTATACTATAATTTAATGGACTACAAAAGGGCATACTCAAATTTTTTCTAATAACTATAATTAAAAACTCTACATTTTAATGCAACCTGTTCGAATTTAAAAAATTTTTTTTAAAACGTTTGAAATATGGACTTGCATAGTTTTTGCTAGATAACAAACTATACTTTTATAAAAAAATAATAAACATTCAATAAACAAAAGAAGATTAGCTAAAACTTGTTAAAATGTCCCGTTCCTGTTTATGTTTTTGCCGGTGTATTTATAGTTTTTTATATTTTTGGCTGACAAAATCAAAGACATTGATTTCATACAACTGACTTTCTAATGAAATGCAATGAATTGTTTTTGTTGTTTAAAATAACTACCTTCGTTATTTTTAATAAATCACGCTAAAATAGCTCATAAAGTTAGCCTTCATACATTTTTTTACTAATATTACAATGTTCAATATAATTACTTCCGTAGTAAGTATCCCATATTTTTTCTCTTTGAGAAGATTTGATATAATCTGTTGCTTTTATTAAAGAACGGAGGGTTTGTACTTGTAATCTATTTCTACGTTTGGTTTTCATCAGATTCTGAACAGAAAAGACACGGGGGAATGTGGAATAAACAATATACCTTGAGCTTTTAAAAAGGTTTGCAAACATCGGGTCGTTCAGTTCGTTTTAATTAATTTAATTTGTTCGCAAAACTCGCATATCGCCGCTGGAATAATGAAGTAGTGTAGCATGAAAAGTATAGTTTTGAGAAAAACCTATTAGAAGTTTTTATAATCCAATCGACCAAATTTAAACTTTAATTGTGCGCTTCTTATTCAAACTATTCGCATTTTGAAAAACCTCACTTTTTATTGATTCCTTAGCTGTTAATTCAAAAAAAATTGTTTTCCATGTTTACTTAGAAATGCCATTGAGCCCATTTTTCCGAAAGCATCTGATTATAAACTATTTTATCTTTGAACATTTTTATATGAGATCATTGTACACTATTTTATATGTTTGCATACTCAGAAAAACTAATTGAAGCATGTCGATATTACACTATTTTATTATTCACATTATGAAGCTGCCTGTGAAAGTTAGTAACAATATAATGAAGTAAAATACTCTAACGCTATTTTAATATTACAAGAATTTCTTTGGGATTTTCCTAATAATAGCCCAAGTGCACCTACACTATTTGTAAACAATTGTAGTACCTACACTGTTATTATAAAATTTATTTTTCGCGAATAAGCCGTGATCCAAAAAGATATTTAAGAAAACTAAAGATTTTTTTAATAGATTAAAGGATTGTCTATCCAATGGTACGATTATCGAATAAAAATGTATATGGCATTTACACTGTTTCTTTATTTCAACGACGATATATTTAAATTTTTTTAAGTTCCCGTGCTCCGGTAGAAAAGGTTAGAGGTAGAAAAAGACAAAACCATTTCCATAAGTAATCGGACTTGCCAACCTTGTAATGTAAAATAAATTTAGTCCAAGTTTGTATGAAGTAGAAAAGGAAGAAAATATTTGTATAAATAAGTAGAAATTTTCAACCAACGTAAATATAAAACCAATCGAAATATACTCAGCATTTCCAAATTGTACCAAAAAGGTCTATGTGGTGTCAATGTACTTTTTCGTTTCAAATTGTACCAAAAAAGCAAAATTGTGGCAACTTTATCATAACTGCTATCGATCACATTCGGGCAAGCAAAAGGACAGACTTATTGTGCGTTCCGGTTTCAAGAATGCAAAATTTGCCAACCCTGAGCACAAACGATTGTGCAATAACACAAGCATGAGCAAAATATCAAAATAATTTTGATTTTAGCGCAATAACTGTGCAACTTAATACAAATAACCCCATACATAATGTGACCAACTATTTCATAGCTCAAAGAAGTACGGGTTAGGTTGGGTTAGGTTAACGCCCCGAGCCGATTACGAAATTTCGAATGCGGCTTATCTCGATCCCTGAGAGCTCAGTGTTTGTTCAGAAGTGCGGGCCAAAATGCTGTCGTCTTAGCCTCGCGAAGGTTGGACAGTCTAAAAGGAAGTGTGGAGATGATTCCACTTCCAGATCAGTCGAATGAGTACCAATCGCACAATGGCCAGAATCCCCATAACTAGGCCTTGAGTGGCAACGTGTTTTAAAGTGCCCTATAAAAACATTTGCTGCAGCAGAGAAACGCCTTCTTTTTTTAATATCACAAAAGGACCGGGTTTCCCTAATAGCAGTTCGCGCTGCGATAATTCTGTCTGCAATATCCGTAGGCGCCGTGCTCAACATATGTATGTTAAGTGCCAGTATAGGTGTGGTTCCTACTGCTCCGCTAATTCCTGTTTTACAAGTGTAACCTTCTTTAGTGAGACAAGGGGTCCTTGAAACAATATAGGCTTAAATCTGGTTTCCTAGAGCTAATGAATTAATTTGGGCGAGAGACCCCACCTTTTACCGATAGCAGTACAAGGCAACCGACACCTTTCCTACCCTTTCCTCAATGTTAGGCTTCTAAGACAGCCGCCGTTGATCGCCTACCTAGTTACCTGGTTCAGGTAATCTTGAGCCAGATCAAAAAGTGTATATAGAAATCTTCCCTTAACCAAAAGTTCCACATCATCTACATAGGCTGTATAATCTTCATGCGTGAAGGCTTCCTCTGACCACTTTACCAAGGTCTGCGGGGCGATATACACCGACCTTTTCTTGCAATAAGCATATTGAGCTTTTGAAAGACAGTCACTAGGAATCGCGAAGAGACTGATAGGCCTAAAATCCCTAGGGGAAACATGAGAGCCTTTTTCGGCCTTCGGGATGAACGCAACACTGACTACCCACCAAGCCCAGGGGATGTACCCGGTCCTCACGCAGTTCGCATAAATAGGATTCAACCAATTGCATGACACCTTCAGAGCCCTTTGCAGCTGCGCAGGTATGATGCCATCGGTCCCCGGCGCCTTTAATGGTTTGAACAAATTTATCGCCCAGGCCATTTGGCGATCGGTCAGAAGATCGGAGAAGTACAGGACCTGGGGGAGATTCTGTAACCAGTTAGCGAAAATTTTGGAATCGCTATCGCACTTTTTGACGCAAAAACATTTATATCGTGCGTCAAAAAGTGCGATAGGGATCGGAAAATTATCGATAACTGGTTACAGAATCTTCCTCCTGAAGTACAAAATATCACAAAGAAGTACCTTTGACTGTACTTCGAAGTATGAAGTACAAGACCGAAAAAAGGAGTACTGTACTCCCGAAAGAAGTACGGTTGGTCACATTACCCAAACACCACACAAACGACCAACGCAAGCCCGATATTGCACAATGTTTTTGTGTGGTTTAGGGGTCCGATAACAGCGGCGTGTTAAAAGAAATTTAGGGTTGTATTTCCCTTAGAAGAGTTACCAAATTAAACTTATAAATATCTATGTATAAATTTTAAGACTTTAAATAACAAGAAAAAATTATTTGCCTTTAAACCAGTAGTAATATTATTCGAGATTCTTTGTACGCGGTAATCTCGATAACTACTGAAAGGATTTTGACGAGATTTTATCTAATATACTCTGTATCGACAGGAGAGTTATTTATTTTTATTTATAATTTTAATAGGGTTGCCACCTGTCTAAAAAACTATAAGATCCGAATCGTTCATTGGATCACAAAAGATGAGGTGTTAAATGAAAGGGATTGGCCCATATAAAAGCACTAATGTTTTTTTCCACCTGTTAATAAAATTACTATATTCAATCATAACAAGCGTTGGGATCAGTTCTGCACCGCCTCTGTCAAACGAAAAGACTTAGTCTTTACATGTATTATTTTTCCGAGTAGGGTTGCCACCTATTTAAAAGTTAAAAGGTTTTCGCCGTCCGTTGGTTTACAAAATTAGGTACCAAATGAAAAGCCTGGCCTTCGCATGTACAAAACCGTAAATGTATAACTGAAAGTCGAGCTATTTTGACCACGCTAATCTCAAAAACTATTGAACGGATTTAGACGAGATTTTTAAAATATAATCTGTATCGGTAGGAATATTATTTTTTTGTACTTTAAATTTCTATAGGGTTGCCACCTGTCTAAAAATTTTAAGATCCGCACTGTTCGTTGGAATACAAGAAATGAGGTGTCAAATAAAAGGGCTCGGCTTTTAGATGTTCAATAATGTATTACTTTTTGAGAAGGGTTGCCACTTTCTAAAAATTATAAGATCTTTACCGTTTGTTGGACTAAAAACTGAGGTACCAAGTGAAAGCATATGGTCTCTGCATGTGCAATAAGTTTTTAGTTTTTGTTTGAGTGGGGTTGCCACCTATTTAAAAATTATGTATGTATAATACTCGAGGGAATTTTTTGTTAATGATATTAGATTTGCACAGTTCATTCAATTACAAAAAAAAATAAGGTGTCAAATGAAAAGGCTTGACCTTCCGATTTGCAGTAAGGTTTTATTTTTCGAAAAGGGTTACTACCTGTACGAAAAATTAAAAAATGTGGGCTGTACGGTAGAAGAAATAAAAGAGCTTAGCCTCCAGATGCGCAATTATATATTGTTTTTTTTTAGTATGGTTGCATCCTGTTTAGGTGTCAATCGCACCTTATTTAATATCTACAAATTCAGCCCGTGGCGAAGCCTCGCGCATACGAGGCCGGCTAGTATTGATATAATTTGAAAATTCTTAGCCACCTCCCAGCGGCCTCCTACGTGCGATCTCAGAACCAGAACCGGTAGTCTTCACACGACGCCACAGCCGACAATTCGCACAAATCAAAAGAGTCACAACTCAAAATTTGCCATTTTTGAGATTATGCGCTAAAAATGTATGCAGAGCTTCTATTCACCTTTCAGCAAAAGCTGGAGCAAATTTTTGTTATAATTTGTTAAAAAAAAACCTAAGGTAAAGTCGCTCTTGCCCATATGATTATCATGTGTTAAGAAATAGTTTTTCGCATTTTCTGACAAACGTATTATTTTGAGTTGTGACTCTTTAGAAGACGGTGTGCGAATTGTAAGAAAAACAATTACAATTTGGTCTCTTTTTATGCGGATTTAATTTTATGCGGTTCTTTTTTCGCCATAGAGATTTTGCTTTTTTGAGAGTTTTTATTATCTACTTTTTTCAGTGTGTCAGAGACAATCCTTCTGATAATTAATTTTTCTTTGTATTCTTACATAATTCATAATTTTGGTTAAAATACAGTTAAAATTTTATTTATTTCATTAATGTTCAGATTTACATGGAATAATAAGTGTTGAAGTGAAGAAATTAATTGTTTTGTTTTGCTTAATATTGCCTCACTGGATTTTTTAAATGCGGTTTCTTAGATTTTTTACATGGAGTATCTGAATTTTTGCGGTTTTTGAAAATACTGGAACGCATTCCCTGTTTTTGTATGAAAGTAAAGAACTTTTTATACGGATTTCTGAGGAACGCATATACCGCATAAAAAAAGCCCTAAGTGTAATTGCCTTTTATGTTTGGCTTTGGCAAAACAAAGGCAGATGTCGCTGAACGCTTAAGTTTTTCGAAATTATTGAACTGGTAGGCTTTAGCTCATATTAGTTAATGAACTGGTAATTTTACTGACTGGTTTGGTTTTTCACTGCAGGGTACGTATAAAAGTTTTGCTCAGACTTCGGATGTTTATTTTTAGAATGTGCCGGTCGTTGTTGAAAGCCCTCACACTGCCTCAGCAAGCTTTGTGTTGAAAACTCATTACGACCTCCACGTGGCCGAGTTGCTCGAGGATAGGTCGACTCTTTCTTTCGACTGTGTGGTGAGTGCGGCTGCGTTGCGTCGCTGTCGCGCCGGTCATTGGTATTCTTTTCGCTGTCGTTGGCGATGCTGTTGCTGTTGCTGCAACTGTGGTGGTGATTGCTTCCATTCGCATGCAGTTTACTTTCACGGCCGCAAGATGGGAGAAAGGATATGATTCAGCTTCTTTAATACTGGGGACAGACATCTGGTACTTGCATTCTGGTAAATTTATTGTGGTATTTAAAATACTATCATAGTGACAGACATTAACTTAGTACCTACAGTGGCTCACAGTGAAAATAGTTCACCTGTGACCAAACACCTTGAACTGAAAATACCAAAAACTATTGATGCATTTCATAAGTTTACTTTATTAAAGCAAAGTAGGAGAACAATTCATGCCACAATGAAAATGGTCCACTAGAGAAACTATTAAATAAAGTATTGCGAATCCTATTCCTAATATTTTTTAGGATTTCCTTTCTGGCGAATAACTGATTTTAAACGATTTGGAATAGACTGCACTAGCTTTTTTTGTATATTCCGGACTTATTGTATTCCATTCTTCCAAAAGGGCCTTTGTTAATTCATATTTGTTTGAAATCTTATGTTTACTTATTTCAATTTCCAATTTAAAAATATTTAAATCTGGTGATTGGAGAGGCGTTTTGATCACTTTGGGGCAATGATATAGCAGCCATTCTTTTTCTATTCCAGCCGCATGTTTGTGATCATTGTCTTGGTAGAAATGATACGTGTCTTTTATACCGAGTATTTCGGCACTTTGTACGAGATTATTTTTCAAAATATTTAAATATTGATACTTGTCCATAATCCCTTCGACAAAGTGCAATTTTCCAACACCAGCAGCCGTTCAAGTACCCCAGACCATCACTGACCGCCATCATGTTTAACTGTTGGACGCAAATACGTGGGATCCATCTCCTGATTGGATTTTCTCCATACGTTTACTCTTCCATCTGACCCAAAAATGTTGTGTTTGCTTTCATCCGTGAATATCACATCCTTCCAGAATGAAAAATCCTTTCCGATGTAACTGTGAGCAAACAGCAATCCTATGCTTTTATTCCTCTTACTAACAAGGGGCTTCTTACGTGCAATTCTACCATGACGTCCATCCTTCCGAAGGACTCTCCGTTTGGTATCGGCGTTACAACTTATGTTCAAGTGTTTCTCCACCATATCGTGTAGTTTTGCTGCACTCAGCCATGGATCAATCTTGCTTTGTTTGACAATCCACCTCTCTTGACGTTAGTTGAACAGTTTTTTGGGCTTATTTTCGGCTTATTTTGGATTCGCTTTTCATTTTTAAACCGGCAAATGATGTTTTGAATTGTTGTTCGATTGCGATTTCTCTTTGAGATTTCCCATTTTTATATTGCTCAATAATTAAATTTCGCAGCTCAACCGTAGTAGGCGGCCCATCTTGAAATTAGGAACTAAACAATTGAAAGAATTGATCTAACACGTGTTTGTTTCGATGCAAGAATGTAAACTAAAGTAAACTGATCAAAGCAACAGAAGATTTCAAAAAAGTTCCGTTACCTATCGCAGTTCTGCTAAGGTGGACCATTTTCATTCTGACATGAATTTTTCTCCTACTTTGCTCAACGCTTATTTTTATGAAAAATGTAATTGAAATCAAACAATTTTTTTTATAACTATAATTTGAATAAAGTGAACTTATGAAATACGCCCAATTGCAAATCCGCCTATCTTACGGCACTCAAATTTTACAGGAGAGCGCAAAAACGGTTTATTCTTTGAAGGCATTGCCTTGATAGGCGGTATTTTCTCTAGCTATTATTTTACAAATCTGTTGTTTTAATAACGATTTAAAGATTTTTATGCATAAATCTCGTTGCCTGGAGTTCAGGGTTACCAAATCTAATTTTTTTCCACAACGGCGATTTAGGCGGTTTTGCAACTGGTCGATGGGCGGTTTTGCAAAAACATCAGCGATATGTATGTTTCTGAAGAACAACACATAAACAGAAAAATGCAAAAATAATGCAAAAATTGCTTATCTATATATATGTATGTATATTGCATCTAACTTGCGGTATAAACTTTTGGCTTTAATCGCCCGAAAATTTCAATGATTTTTTGATAAATGAGCAGCTGACATCTGTCATTTTTGAGTATATTTAGTGCGATATGCCCATTCACAATGAGAATACCACAAAATAATAACCTTCGGAAAGTTGTATTCTTTCTAAAAAAAATACTAGGTTGCTCACATAGTATTTCGAAGAATAGTTATTAGATTATTTGGTGACAGACATGGTATTTTATAAATGCTACAAAGAAATATCAGATGTCTTCCCGCGGTATAACGCTGTTTAGTTTGTATGCTTTATGTAGTATATGCATGTGTGTACATTAGGGTGGTTTAAAAACAGAAAAGCCGGAGTTGTAATGCTCTCACCCCCTATGATTGTTCTATATCGAAAAAAGTATACCCCTATTTTTTATTTTGAAATCAAAAAATATTTAGAGGTCGCTCAAAGCGCTCAAAATTTTCCACGTATTTTTATATGGGAAAAATAAAATGTTTCGTAGAAATGGTATAGAATTCTTGAAAATCAATATTTTTCGATCGAAAAATTCTGGTTCTCTTCAGGAAACTTTCAATAATAATACCCCAATTGTTTATTTAACAATTTTTTAATACTAACGATTTTTTATTGGTCGCTCCATTGCATTTTTCGGGGTTTTTGGCGGACCCATAAATTGTAGTTGCAATAAAAAAAATGGTTAAGTAAACAACTGGGTATTATTATTGGGAGTCTCCTGTAGATAAACAGGGTTTTCTGGTAGAAAAATGTTGATTTTTAATTACTCTATACCATTTCTACGAAAAGTTGTTTGTTCCCCACATAAAATACATGGGAAACGTTGGGCGCTTTGGGCAACCTGTAAATATTTTTTGATTTCAAAATAAAAAAAGTTTTTTTTTCTGTATAGTAAAAATTCCGACTTTTTCACATGCATTTTTGGACCATCCTAGTGTACATACCCAGCAAAAAACACGATTACCACAGAAATTAAAAGGGAATCGAATTAGGCGATGGGAATCGCTTACTCCTTCGCTTCAAGAAGGCATGGATAAACAAAGTCCAGAGAAGCGAACAAAGAATGCCTTACAGAGAAACCAATCTAGAATGCCTAGATGAGTAAATACTTATGTATATTAAATTGAAAACAGAAAATACGGGTTGTTTTAAAAGATTTAAATTAATTTACATTTTTATAGATCAGTTTTTATACATACATATGTAATTTAGGTATTTAGATCATATATTAGGTTTACATATAAGTAAATTATACTCATTTTCAAACTTAACTCCCTAATCTGTAATTAGAAAAAGAGATTACCCGTACAAAATTCGTCCATTGTTAATCTGTAATTATAAAATAATCTCAGATTTCACCGATAACTTTTCGGTGTCCAACCTAGTTCTCTCCATTGTTTTTGCGAAGAAGAGGAGAAATGTTAAATGTAAAAGTAAACAAAAACCGACGCTAGCAAGGAAAAGAGGTTTGTAAAGGTATTTTTAATAAAATATTAAGTTAAAATATATTTAATTGTTTAATATAGCACCCTACCGACGAAGCGAACGCAGCAGAGAGTGCTACTGACGACGAAGTGGCATCCACCTCCGGAATGGTAGGTGAACTCTTCGAGAGGGTGACTCTAGAGGAGGGGGCGGGGGACCACTCCGACTTTTTCGACACCATGGTGGAAGGAGAAGGGGAGGATATCCCCCGTTTTCTGATGAAGAGCTGTCCAGCAGTAGCACACGAAACTGATGGTGGGGATAGTTCAGATTAATCTCCACCACTGTAAGGCAGCCTCAGCCGCACTTCTCCTCCGTCTCGCTGAAAGAGAAGAGGAGATCGCACTCATCCAGGAGCCTTGGGTCATAACAGATTGGGTTTGTGGACTGAATATGAAGGGATATAAACTAGTCTATGTCACTGACAAAGGTAAACCCAGGTCGTCCATTCTAATAAAAAAGTGTAATAATGCATTTCTCTTGATACAGCTTAGCGATGCGGACAATGGTCATCATAGCAGTGGAATCAAGCGGAAGTTCTATTTGGCTGCCTTTCACATAAATGGCCCACGACGCAGACACACCACCTCCACCTCAATCCTTGAGGAGAGTGGTAATAGAGACTTCTAGACGCGGCACTCCGACGATCATATGAGCGGACGCGAATGCCCATCATCACATATGGGGCAGCTCAGACACAAATGAACGCTGTGAGTCGATATTCGAATTTATTATGTGCAATAACTTACAGGTTAGCAACGTAGGTGATACCCCTACCTTTGTGACGTCGAGAGTCTCTTAAGACAACTCCCTTTCAGACAACATATACGTGGTTTATAACCATTACGTACCGATAAGAATACAACAAGCGGTCTTAAACCGCAGGAAACAAATTGCAAAAGGTTTGAAACAACCTTTTCTAATAGCATTTCCGGTCTCGCACATCAAATAAACTCGGAGAATCAACTTGATAACGTTGTAGACGATAAACAAGTAGAAAACCAAACCCTCCATGGTGGTCCACTAAAATTTCAAGCCTCAGAAGGGAGGGCAGATGAAAATTTGTTGATGCTAAGAGATCCAACTCTTGGAGTGAATTTAAAGACTGGAAACGCCGATTTAAGTATGCAATAAAAGACGCTAGGCGCTCCTCACGGAGGAACTTCTGTCAGAAGATAGAAAGTATTTCGGAGGCCAGCAGAAAACGCAAAATACTATCTATGAGTCCCAGCAATATTAACTATCTCATCAAGGAAGATGGTTATTGGGCAACTAACAGCGAAGAAACCCTAGAGCTTCTAGTACAAATGCACTTTCCGCGCTGCCTCCACAGTAGAGTCACCAATACCCAAACCGCAGGCAACAATGATGACATTCCAGCGAATATCATTACCGAGGGAAACATAAAGCGTGCTATTAGCAGCTTCAACCGTTTAAGTCTCCGGGACCAGACGGCATTATTCCCGTTGACCTACAGCATACAGCAGAAATGATTGCACCCAGTCTTTGAAGCAGTGTTACGACTTAACTATATACCCCACAAATGGGAGGAGGTAAGAATAGTTTCCATTCCCAAGGCAGGAAAACTATACACACGAGACACAAATCTCTAGAGGGACGAATAGATGGGCATATTAGAGAAATAGAAAGGTGGGCAGCAATCCTTCGACAGCCCAACATGCCTACAATAAATCTCCCATCAGTCGAAACAGCACTCTATTCTTTAGTCCACACAATCGAAATATCACTATAATTCAAAGAATACACCCACGCTGCCTTCCTGGACAGCGAGGGTGCTTTCAAAAATTTGTGTCCTGCTGTAATTTTCTCATCTCTGACAAATCTGGGAGTAAGCAATTCACTAACCTCGTTTATTGAACGAATGCCAATCGGTCGAGAAATAAGCGCAGGATTAGGTGAATCAGGGGGGGGGNCTCCTGTGGAACATAGCAGTAGACATCCTTCTTCGAGAACTTGAAGATATTGGCGGTCAGATAATTGCATACGCCGACGATTTTGTAATAGCTATTTCGGGTAAACATCTTCCAACATTGACAAATCTGATCCAAAGATCCCTCAACAAACTATCCCTCTGGTGTAACAGGCGAGGACTGGGAGTGAATCCTGAAAACAATAGACCTTGTGATGTTCAGTAGGAAGCACAAGATACCTGATCTCGGGAATATAACTCTAGCGGGCAATACCCTCACAGTAGATAGGAAACTGGGGTCCCAACGTTGCAGATAGAATGCGCAAAGCAACAGTGGCACTATATTCCTGCAGAAGAGCAATAGGAAAAATATGGGTGATGGAACCCAAAATAATACACTGGCTATACATACGGTGACCATAAATATGGATTCAAAATGAAGGACAATTTTTCAAAAATATGCCTACATATATTTACGTAGTATAAAAATATCAAAAGAGCATTTATGATTCTAAATTCTTAATACATTTTAAATTTTGACTCGTTCAAAACGAAAACAATACCCTTCTTTTTTTGTTTTTTTTTTTTTTNGTACTTTTCGCAGTTATTTGTCAAAAATCGACGACATGAATCGACGTAAACGACGAGTTACAAAGTGCCCTTTACAATACAGCATCTACATTTCTAATCCGAATTTCATTACCTTTGGCTCAAAGTTTACTGTAATGATATATCTTCTTTATCGAATTTTTAAAATAATGAAAAAAATAATCAAATGAAACTGCGTATTTGATTGAAAATCTCACTTTTTTCGACTTTGAAGACAAAATGCAAATGGTCGCCTGTAGCACTAATAATTTTCATTGAAGTCGCCACAAGTTATATATTTTGGGAAGAGGCACATCACTACCCTTCGAGCTGTAAGTCGCTTATGTTGATTTGGAGATTTTTGAAGAAAAGCTACGAAAAGTACCAAAAAACACTTTTTTGAAAAAATCCATCCATTGTCCGATAATTTTGAAATAACGCAAAAAATTCGGGACAAATGCAGGACACTTGGAAAAAATCAGTACATTTTCAGGTTTTTCAGGTTTGAAAAACTACGCAGGACCGACCTTCGAAAAACAGTACGGTCCTGAAAAAACAGAACGGATGGTCACCGTAGCTATACACGGCTGTGGTTAGGCCAATTCTTTATCACGGTATAGTGGTATGGTGGGACACCCTTGGGAAACTTAAAAAAAATGAACAAGGTTCAAAGGCTTGCGTCCACACTCACAACTGGTGCGATGAGACCAACACCATCTAAGGCACTGTATGCCCTACTGAATTTTCTTCCGGTAGACCTACATGTCAAACAGGTCGCAAGTGGTGCGGCAATTCGAATGAACATACGAAATATGTGGTCAAATACCAGTTATGGTCACGGTAGAATACTAACGGAGTTTCCGCGGCTTCCCGGAATGGTGAACTATGCACTTCCGGAACCTGCACCCGCTACAGCGTTCGCGACCCTCCTACCCTCAAGGGAAGAGTGGGAGCAAGACGTTGTAAGTAGTAGAGTCCATCCATGTATACGCAGATGGCTCAAAGCTGGAGGCGAGGGTTGGAGGAGGTGTATACTCTCATCACCTGGGAATCTCCCTCAGTTTTCGTCTCCCGGACCACTGTAGCGTTTTTCAGGCTGAACTCATGGCAATCGGCAGGGCCACGAAACTGGTAAAGTGTGATATGATACCCCAAGTTGATATCCATATCTTCACTGACAGCCAGGCGGCAATAAAGTCCCTCACGAAGCAATTGACAACATCCATGGTAGCCATGAAATGCCGCGCATCTCTTGACGAGAGATGGCTGAGTCATTTCGTCGAAAGGTGATATGGGTTCCGGGACACTGTGGCATAGAGGGGAATTGTAAGGTCGACGAACTGTCGCGACTTGGCACGAAACTTCTATTTGAGGATATAAACGATGAAATAGGAATACCCTTACAAACTTGTAAGCTACTTATCTCCGAGAGGCATACTAAAGCAGCGAACGGCACATGACAAGGCGAATTCACCTGCAAAACTGCCAAATAATTATGGCCGGTTCTCAGCGTTAAACGCACTGGCCTACTACTAAGTCTAAATAAGCCATATATTGGATTATTAGTATCTGTCATAACAGGACACTGCCTAATTGGCAAGCATGCCTATCGACTTGGCCTATGTTTACATGACTTCTGTAGAAGCTGTCAAGATGAAGAGGAGGAGGAAACTATTCTGCACTTGTTGTGTCAGTGCCCAGCTCTATCCAGATGAAAACTCTCCACTCTCTGTAGGAAATTTTTCGACAACTTGGAGGACCTTAGATGAGTCGAAATCAGGGATCTTCTAAAATTCTTTCAAAGTTCAAAATGGTTTTAGGAGGGATTGGGAGTTACTGACCCCACATCCGGCTTCGCAATGGGCCCTGAGACCAAGCGTGTCTTATAGACGACCGCGACAACCTAATAATAATAATAATAGATTGGCGCTTACATATATGTCAGTATTTGGCCGAGCTTCTCCTCCCATTTGTGGCGTACGCCTTGATGTTGTCACACAAAGCGGAGGGGCCTAATATCGCAGAAAAAAAGTAGCACAGAGAAGTTATGTTAGTATTTGGCCGAGCTTCTCCTCCCATTTGTGGCGTACGCCTTGATGTTGTCACACAAAGCGGAGGGGCCTAATATCGCAGAAAAAAAGTAGCACAGAGAAGTTATGTTAGTATTTGGCCGAGCTTCTCCTCCCATTTGTGGCGTACGCCTTGATGTTGTCACACAAAGCGGAGGGACTTAATATCGCAAAAAAAGTAGCACAGAGAAGAAACATATGTAACTTTTCCTTCAGATGTGAGAATAACAGGCACAACAAATTTCACGGCTAATAGTCTGAGATTTGCCTGTGTAAACGGGGTGATAAAAAACGGGCTTTGATTAAGATAATGAGGTGTATTCTTGTTTTCATATGAACCGAAAATTTGAAATTTTTGTACAGGAAATGATAGGAACATTTCATGATTTTCTATTCGTGCGAAAAGAAGAATACGCCCCAATATTTATATGTGAAGATACTTTTACTTAAAAAGCGGTATGTACATACATACATATTTAATTAAACTTAAAATTGTACTTCCTCACTCATGTACTTCACTTCACTGACTTCAACTAGGGATACGATATCAAACCGAAAATATCGATATAGTACTCATTTAAAGTATCGCTGTAAAAATATCGGGTGCCCATCAGGGAACTGCAATTATTCGTGTTTTTAAGTAATTGGTTGAATAACACAAGAAATACACCTGATTTACATGATTCAAGTACTTGAAAGCAATTCTTGCTCATTCTCTTTTGTGTTTTTTATTTGCTTTTACACGTTTCAATTCTGTTGAACTCAAGTCTTTGGTTCTTTAAATGGGAAGCAACGAAAATGCCAAAAGCAAAGCAAGAAAGTTGAAACGACTTGACGGTACAGACGCATGTGTACTCGTCCCTTTTCTTCTCACCCCCTCTCTTCCATGACCGAGCAGAATTGAATTCAATACTTGAACTGTGTAAAAGCACACATAGTGTTAGTGGATATTATTCATTGCAGAATATTCACACATATGCACTAACACTATTTTACGCTCGGCACACAAAGCGAGAGCATGTACCATGATTCAATAATAGGTTCGTTCGCGTAGCTGTTAATTGTTCATGTTTAACCAAAACTTACAAGTTTTTGCGTTCGCGTACGCAAAAAACTTGCAAAGTAGGGGAAATTGAGAGAGCAAAGTGACATTTCATTTTGAGGGGAAGCTGCTGGTTTCTGCTGGAAAAATTTTTGCCAACAGCAATTTGCCAACAGGAAAACAGCTGATCAAAAACAGCTGGTTGGCATTTACGCAAATCACAAAATTGAATTTGATGGTTTGGAAGTTAAAAATTACAAAATTCGACTAATTAAACTTGTAAGAAATAAGTAGTTATTTTTTTAATCAATAAACCGGTCAGTATAACATTTTGTGATAACTTTTCGTACGTTTTAAATTTTACACTTTTGAATGTAAACAAAAATTATATCAGCTGTTCGTC
>NW_016157372.1:56074-57493 GCF_001687245.7 Rhagoletis zephyria
GAAACTTGGACGGACACCCAAATGATCCTGAGCTTCACGAGAGAATATATTTATTAATATTTGTGCTACCATACGTGGATGGATACAGGGATACTAGCATGCAAAACTTACTTGCAACGGCTGCACTTGTTGTAAAACGCTACTATTTGCAAAATAAATATGTAAATTATTGTTGTAATTCAAAATACTTCCATTATTTTTGATTTTTTTGCCATACATACTTGAATTTGCTCAATAAGAAAATGAATTTTCTCGAAACAATCGATGAAAATATCGGCAGTGTTGCCTGTTGAACTTTTTATACGAAGACAATATTTCTCCTTGTATTTTAGTAGTAGTTTTTATAAATCACAAAAGAAGGCAACACAGGCTAAGGCAGAATGCGGGAGCGAGACAACTGCCAGGTTATCCAACCTTGTATTATTGAATCATGAGCATGTACAATGACTAAGTTCCCTGTTGATATGTATTGGTGTAGTGCTCAATTCTCTCATTGAGGCATTAAACAAATTAGTTATGCAGAAATGGGTCGGAGCACTAAGAAGCACCAATAGTTCAGTTGAGTGATTTTAGTGATTTTCGTCGTTTATAGCAGACATGGGCACTTTTTTGCCCGCGCAGTAGCGAAATTGCGACCGCGGGCTGGAGAAAGGGAAAAACAGTTTACGGGAGGAAGGGTATGAAAAGTTGCGAAAAAATTATTTATATCCCACCGACATCATGTTCATCGCAGTACGGCTGCTAGAGTTGTCAAACTATCGATAGTATCCATAGTTTCAATTTTTTTAGACTATCAATACTCATTGATAGTTTTTTCTTATACTATCAAAAATATCGATAGTTTAGTAGGACTATCGATCATCTCTCGCAATTTTTTTGAAATTATACATACATATGTTAATCGTAAATCCAGTTTTGTTTGTATAACTTGTGTTTGTTTTTGTACTTAATTAATTTTTCTGAAAACTATCAAAACTATCGATGGTGTGACTATCGATAATTTGACACCTCTAACGGCTGCGGTAATACTGACTTTGTGTACCAAACAAAGAGCACACATTTTCCTCATATACACAATAAGCCATCGTTCGGACTTCGCTCCGATAGGAGTAGATTTGTTCCGTTTTGTCGAAAGAATTTGAAACCTAGTCCTCTACTTCGCTCAACTGAAAATCTGCTCCGTTTTGTTGCATCAACAAATTTACTCTTCAAATAGAAAGGAGGTGGGGTTTTTAATAGCAAACTAAAAGTTATATTTTACCTTTTTATCGACACGATTGTTACATTGGTGAGCTACAGCAACTTTGCAAATACACTTGAATTCGATCGAAAAATATTGCTCTGTCTAAAGTTCTGTAATTGCGTCGTTGCCCACCGATGTAACAATTGTCCCGGTAAAGAAAGAATGAAATAACTTTT
>NW_016157372.1:57518-59496 GCF_001687245.7 Rhagoletis zephyria
TTTTTTCAATTTGAAATTAAATTTGTTTGAATGATTGTAAGAAATGTACGTTTACATACCTTGCTGTAGCTGACTTTGCAGAGGTGCTCGCTGTTATTGGTTAGATTCCAGATGGCCCCAAGATGTTAATATGTTAACACAAAGCTTTGTTTTGTATTACCAAACTATGAAATAGCATCTGAGAAGCACAGAATAGAAGCGTATTAGAACGAAAAAGCCGCCGAACACATATCTATGTAAAGTAAACAAGCCCCCCGCTGCATCCCTTATTCGATAGTTCTAAATTCAACAAATAGGATCTAGTGCGTTCTGCATCCCTTTTTCTATAGTTCTGAACTATTTCTAAATTAATCACTTTGGATATAGATTTGTAGGGAAAAAAACTGAAAAAATTAGTTTCTTAAAAGTACCACTTTTCGCCGATTTTGGACTGGTGGGGATTTAGTTCCTATCGAACTAGTTCCTTTTTGGGGATAACGACCTAGTACGGAACTAGAAATTTGATTCACTAGTCCGCGGTTTCCCTGCAGGGTATACACTCATCATTTAAATTGCACACCCTTTCAATTCTTAGTATTTACAGTTTTCCGTTTGTTTATTTAATATACATTTTTTGTAAAAATATCGTCACTACATACGAATAAAGGCGCGCTGGTGTTTTGACGGGGAAAAAAAGCGTTTAAAAAATTTTGCGAAAAAAGATGCTTATAAAAAACTTTGGCGAAGTATGTTAAGAGTATTTGACGCTGAAATTTTTGTATGCGTCTTTTTTCGCCGTCAACTTTTGAGCTCGCACCTTTTTTCGTGTCTAGTGACGATATAGCGTATTCTACGGGTAAATGCAATTTTAAAATTTTTTACAAACTAAAACTTAAAAGAAAGTTTATTTTCCATTTCTTGGACAGCATTTTATGTGATTTTTTCGTTTTTTCGTTTGTGAGGTTGATAGCACACCTTTTGCTATGTTATAATGGTTATTTCAAAACCTTTTTTCAATACTTACAAAGGCAAAAACGAGAAGGCGAAAACAAAAAGATAAAAAAAATTCCCGCAGTGAATTTTCAGAGCTACGTATATNGTGATTTTTTCGTTTTTTCGTTTGTGAGGTTGATAGCACACCTTTTGCTATGTTATAATGGTTATTTCAAAACCTTTTTTCAATACTTACAAAGGCAAAAACGAGAAGGCGAAAACAAAAAGATAAAAAAAATTCCCGCAGTGAATTTTCAGAGCTACGTATATATTTATAGTATTCATCACAAAATTGTACTAAAAAGTACTGCGTAGTAAACGAAATTGTATCAAAAAAGTACAATTGTACCAAAAATGCCAACACTGATGTAGCACAAAGCAGAACACAACTAATATTAAACTCATTGGCGCATATTCATAGTCATATTTAGTACTCAACTAAGTCGAAACTATTCTAAGTCACAACTAAAGCTATTCATAGTCGCCTTAGTTTCGACTTTTCTGGCTAAGTACCAACTTAAAATTTAGTTTCGGCTGCAGCTGCAACTAAGTCGTAACTTGGAAGAAGTATTTTATCAAATTAAGGGAAAATAGACGATATATGTAAAAATTAAGTTGGTAGAGGGTGATTTTGATAATATTGAATATACGACAAACTAAAACTTAAAAGAAAGTTTATTTTCCATTTCTTGGACAGCATTTTATATGATTTTTTCGTTTTTCTCGAGAGCTGGAAACAGTTCTTAAAAAAGGTCAACATAGGAGTGTGCCATCCTAATGACCTGCAGTGAATAAGTTAATAATATTTTTAGAAAAATTTCTGATATGCAGTTTTGTAGCCCATTCAATTATAGTGTAATTAAGTGCAAGTTTGAAGTGACTCTAAAACAGCCCCGATTTTTCAAATTCATTTATTTTTTATTGACAGTGCTGCGCATTTTATTCCATATAAAAGTTTTGTCGAGCATACTTTGTATGAGAGAAAATGCGCAGCACTATCACCAAA
>NW_016157372.1:62607-90685 GCF_001687245.7 Rhagoletis zephyria
ATAAACAAAATTAAAAGTGTAAATACTAAAGATTACAAAGTTGAGCTATTCAAATGACGAGGAGTGTATGTGGCGTACGTTTGGGAGAGTGAGCCTCTTTACTCCAGAATGCGTGTGCAGTGGCTCTCCTTGGTATACGTGTATTAGTAAGATTTGTTGCCCCCTTCCCGTTTGCCCATGATTTTCCCCTGATCTAGCCCGCGAAATGGGCTCGCTTGCCCATACGGGCAAAAGTGCCCTTGTCTGGTTTATAGCAACAAAAAATGGACAAACGACGAGAAAGTGACAGCATGCCCAGTAAGAACCCTATCTGTTAAATAATGCGTTATATACGCCAAGTACTACAAAAAGTTTGTGTGAGAAATTCAAAAACTTTGCATCATTTTACATAGGGCTCCTGGAGAAATCTAACGCATAATCGTTTCAAGTGTGAGCAGTTTTCTCTTTCTTTCACATGGAATTCGCTATTATATTATACTATATGTAGTTGTCTGTTTTCAATCAAATATTATGCGATTAATAACGTGTTATATAACGTAAAGAATGGCATATGGATATCGCTAATATGCAAATGTGTTGGTTTTTATTGACAATTTTGTAAGTGTATTGGAGAATGCGTTAGGTCGTTCTTGCTGGGTGCGAAGGCACACTAACACACTCTCACTTTTAGCTCACACTTGTTTATGGTGGCGCCGGCATGTCGCACAGTGTTGGGAAATGAAATTATTCCTTCAGTACGAAATCTATACAAAAACTGTACTTTTCGACTGTAAATTGCATTGACTTTTTAATTTGCTCCTATATTTTCTTATTACATGCATACATAGATTCCCTTCAAGATCAATGATTTGATGGTATTCATGTGAAAGTTTATGTAGGTACATTTTACACTTTGAACATAAATATGTATGCACATATTTTAAGGTACACTTCTTAACAAACAAATTTTTTTAAGTTATTATGCATGGATAAAGAATACATCTTCTTTGAATTCAGTACTAAAGTTTGACATTTTATTTTTAGTATTTCAAGTGATTATCAAAACTTCACGACACTCACATATTGACAAGATTGGCCATTTATCCTAAAATTATTTAATTTTAATTATTTGTTTATAAAAATGCAGTTTATACTTTAATAAAACCCCAAGGTTCAATTTTTGTACAACATTAAAAAAATCAACAAACTTTCGTAAAAATTTCGGGCTTTTAACTCGATTTCCTAGAAATACATGTTTTGAGAATGCCGTTTTAGTCCGATTTGAATGAAGTGCAAGTTTAAAATAGCTGGGACTTATCGTTGATTTTTAATATATATATATATTTTTTTTTTTGATGAAGGTGTTGCTCATTTTCTTCGTTAAACAAAAAAATCGCGTTTAGATAATATGACCTTGATGGCGAATTCCA
This sequence comes from Rhagoletis zephyria, assembly GCF_001687245.7. NCBI lineage: Eukaryota > Metazoa > Arthropoda > Insecta > Diptera > Tephritidae > Rhagoletis > Rhagoletis zephyria. The sequence continues at coordinate 64,017 of NW_016157372.1, forward strand.
GCTGCTTTAAACTTGCACTTTAGTATACTTGAAATAGAAAGCTCGAAATTTTTACGAAAGTTTGTCGAATTTTTTAATGTTGTTCAAAGATTTAAACTTATTTTCATACAGTTTTTGTTAAGGAATTAACTATATTTTTATAAACAAATAATTAGAATTAAAAAATAATAAAATAAATAGTCAACTCTAGTCAATATATGAGTGTCGTGAAGTTATGATATTTAATAACATAAAGAATTAACGATGACACTGTTTCTAACTATCTGAAGCTGATTTTAAAATTTTGTTTTAATAAGATTTAGTATCGAAAATATTCTTTCAAAACTTGCCTAGGAATGTGAGGTTGATAGCACACCTTTTGCTATGTTATAATGGTTATTTCAAAACCTTTTTTCAAAACTTACAAAGGCAAAAACGAGAAGGCGAAGACAACAAGATAAAAAAAATTCCCGCAGTGAATTTTCAGAGCTACGTATATATTTATAGTACTCATCACAAAATTGTACTAAAAAGTACTGCGTAGTAAACGAAATTGTATCAAAAAAGTACAATTGTACCAAAAATGCCAACACTGATGTAGCACAAAGCAGAACACAACTAATATTAAACTCATTGCCGCATATTCATAGTCATATTTAGTACTCAACTAAGTCGAAACTATTCTAAGTCACAACTAAAGCTATTCATAGTCGCCTTAGTTTCGACTTTTCTCGCTAAGTACCAACTTAAAATTTAGTTTCAGCTGCAGCTGCAACTAAGTCGTAACTAGGAAGAAGTATTTTATCAAATTAAGGGAAAATAGACGAAATATGTAAAAATTAAGTTGGTAGAGGGTGATTTTGATAATATTGAATAATCTCCAATTAAAATTTACAAAGATCGATCCATTTTAATCGGAAGATGAAATTAAATGCGTATTACAATTCGAATAAAGCTACATCACAATTTTATAATTGGAATAATTTAGATAAATTTTCAAATAATAAGTCAGTTTCACGCTAGTTCTTTTAAAGTAAATTTGTGCATAACATTTAGATATCTACTATTTGTATGTTTCACAGCATGCTTTCGATAAACATCGACTTCACATCACTGCGGCTGTTCTGGCTATTTCACACAATTAACAAGAAAATGATACGTTATTCTTTTGCATAATCACGCAATGAAAATAAAAATTACATAAACGCATGATCAAACTTGACATTATTTAATAAAAATGTAATTTTTCAAAATATCGTAAAGAAAAATCGATACATTTTCACACTCGTTTTGCTATATCGTAAACTAAGTCGAAACTACTTAGTAGAAGTCTGAAATGCGACTATGAATAGAGGTAAATTTTAAGTTGGTACTTAAATTTAAGTTGCAACTTTGTTAGTTTCGACTTAGTTGCTGGACTATGAATACGCGCCATTGAAATTATTTTCAGCCTCTCACTACCAAATGAGTAAAATCCAACTGGGTAGACTATACTCGATAGAGACAAAAATTGCCGCCACAAATAAGAGTTAGTTTTTTTTTTTAGTGTGTTCTTGTTTGGAGGAAATTACTCTTAGTCATTGTTTGAATTAGTGTAAGTACTCATTTGCACTAATTGTTATGGATCATGAATAAGTCACTAATTTTATTAGTACTCAAAGCCGGTCTCTGGTACCCATTAATATCGGGATAAAAAGCCCCGATACTCGAAATATCGATACCAAATTTAAAAAATCTTATCAAATATTGGTCTCATTTTCTAATAAAAGATGATCACATTGCACTTTAATAAGTGTTTGCTTTTGCAGAGGTGTGTTAATTGACATCACCGAAGGCGCGGGTTGAAATCCCGCCACATGCCAACCTAAGATAGTACACATTTGTGCTCTTTAAAGCCAAAATATATCCATATGAATTTATAGTTAATTTTCATTAAATTGTGTTTATGCAGCCGATTTTAATCCAAATTCATGAAAAGATTTCCTGAACTAGCCTACCCATAATCATAGTAATACATTTGCAAAATAAATAAAATAAAGTAAAAACTTTTTAATATACCACGCTTTTATAAATGGACTAAAAATTAGAAAATAATATATCTCAGTCACGTAGAATTTGTTTTCATAACTTTTGATATTGAAATATTAGTAAAAGTCATTATAAAAAATGTATGAGATTGAAAACGAAAAACGTGGAGCGCATGCAATACAAAGCATTAGATTTAATTGACAATAGTCAAACTACATAACACAGACCTAAAATTTCTACAGAGAAGTACAAATTTGAGATCGATTTTAAGCGGTCGTTATTCATATACCCACATACATACATATATTACTTTTCATATAAATTCAGGTCTATTCCATACGCCCCACGCTTCTCATTTTCAATCTCATAAATTGTTTATAATGGCTTTTGCTAAAATTTCAAAATCAAAAGTTATCAAAATAAATTCTATGGGACTGAGATATATTATTTTCTAATTTTTAGTCAATTTAAAAAAGCGTGGTACACTAAAAAGTTTGTTTTTATTTTATTTATTTTATACTTTTTAGTCTTGTGCGTATAAAATTTTGCAATAGATATTGAAATAATTCAACTTGCAGTGAAAAGGGATCAGAAGACTATTAGTCTGTTCCTTTGAACTTCGGACTAAAATCTGTGGAACTGTCAAACAGCGTTGCCAGGTTGACGTTTTTAACGTCATTTGGACGTTTTTTGTATCCCATTGATGTTTGGACGTTTTTTGTGTAAAAAATGACGTTTTTTAACTTCCCAGTAATTTTTCTAAGGTAAGGGTAAGGGTCTTGTAAGTAGAACTGATTTTCAATTACTTTCTTAAAAAATCTTTACAAGCTTTGTGTTTTGCAGCAGCTGCTTCAAAAGATATTTATTCTTTGGACACAGATGAGCCAAATCAGGAAAAGCTGATCTATTGCAACACGCACGCTCGCAAAAGCATAAAAAAAGCTGTAGCGGCATAAAAAACCAGAAAAAACTAGGCGACTTTTTTAAGACTTCATTGAAAATGTAACGAACGCAAAAAAGGTTTAAATATTGCTATGCTCCTTCTTAGCAGAACGTAATTTAGCATTTTCGACAACCGACCCCCTAACCAAATGCCTACAAGAAAAAAAANGAGCCAAATCAGGAAAAGCTGATCTATTGCAACACGCACGCTCGCAAAAGCATCAAAAAAGCTGTAGCGGCATAAAAAACCAGAAAAAACACGGCGACTTTTTTAAGACTTCATTGAAAATGTAACGAACGCAAAAAAGGTTTAAATATTGCTATGCTCCTTCTTAGCAGAACGTAATTTAGCATTTTCGACAACCGACCCCCTAACCAAATGCCTACAAGAAAAAAAAATTATTAAAAATCAACGCGATTATTTAGCCCATTCAAACTTGCACATTATTGACCTGAAATTTAATGCGCTATCCAACTGCATACTCAAAAAAATTCCAAAAAATCTGAATAAAAAGTTGAAAATCTAGCTGAAACTTTAGAGATTTTTTATAACTTTTGCACAAAGTTTGAAATGTGGATTTATATTTTGTTTGTTATATAATGATCTTGGCTTTTATGGAAAAATAATAAATATTAAATAAACAAAAGAGAAACAGCCAAAATCGATCGAAATGTTGTTGACTTAATCAGCTGGTCACAATGAATTTTAAATGTGCTCTGTCGAAATGACATTTTAATATACCTTACGTACATATCTATGTACCTTTGTATGCAATAAAAGTTTAATAAGACGAATTTCTTGTACATTCATTTGAAAAAGACGTTTTTGGGTAGGAAATGACGTTTTTTCAGACCAAGAGGGACGTTTTCTCATGCCGAAGACCTGGCAACACTGCTGTCAAACTACATTTTTACTCTCTCAAATGAGAGTAAAAGGAGAAGAGATGCAGAAGTGCATGGGAACGCAAAAAGCACTATTTCCTGTAAAAATATCAGTCGGTTTGTTTACATGTCATTTGTACAACACTTGGCTGAAATATCACTAACTAATTATTAAAATTTCTACATGTTCAAATATTTCGTTGTAAATTTTTTGTAAAAATATCGTCACTACATACGAATAAAGGCGCGCTGGTGTTTTGACGGTGAAAAAAAGCGTTTAAAAAAATTTTGCGAAAAAAGATGCTTATAAAAAACTTTGGCGAAGTATGTTAAGAGTATTTGACGCTGAAATTTTTGTATGCGTCTTTTTTCGCCGTCAACTTTTGAGCTCGCATCTTTATTCGTGTCTAGTGACGATATAGCATTTTCTACGGGTAAATGCAATTTTAAAATTTTTTACAAACTAAAACTTAAAAGAAAGTTTATTTTCCATTTCTTGGACAGCATTTTATATGATTTTTTCGTTTTTCTCGAGAGCTGGAAACAGTTCTTAAAAAAGGTCAACATAGGAGTGTGCCATCCTAATGACCTGCAGTGAATAAGTTAATAATATTTTTAGAAAAATTTCTGATATGTGTAATTAAGTGCAAGTTTGAAATGACTCTAAAACAGCCCCGATTTTTCAAATTCATTTATTTTTTATTGACAGTGCTGCGCATTTTATTCCATATAAGAGTTTTGTCGAGCATACTTTGTATGAGAGAAAATGCGCAGCAGTATCACCAAAAAAAATTGTCAAAAATCACCGCTATTTTACAGACACTTGAAACTTGCACTTTATTGTACCCCTTTGTCGACATTTTTTAACTCTGTATAAAGTTTTAAAATCGGATGTAATGAATATTACATAAACAAAATTAAAAGTGTAAATACTAAAGATTACAAAGTTGAGCTATTCAAATGACGAGGAGTGTATGTGGCGTACGTTTGGGAGAGTGAGCCTCTTTACTCCAGAATGCGTGTGCAGTGGCTCTCCTTGGTATACGTGTATTAGTAAGATTTGTTGCCCCCTTCCCGTTTGCCCATGATTTTCCCCTGATCTAGCCCGCGAAATGGGCTCGCTTGCCCATACGGGCAAAAGTGCCCTTGTCTGGTTTATAGCAACAAAACATGTACAAACGACGAGAAAGTGACAGCATGCCCAGTAAGAACCCTATCTGTTAAATAATGCGTTATATACGCCTAGTACTACAAAAAGTTTGTGTGAGAAATTCAAAAACTTTGCATCATTTTACATAGGGCTCCTGGAGAAATCTAACGCATAATCGTTTCAAGTGTGAGTAGTTTTCTCTTTCTTTCACATGGAATTCGCTATTATATTATACTATATGTAGTTGTCTGTTTGCAATCAAATATTATGCGATTAATAACGTGTTATATAACGTAAAGAATGGCATATGGATATCGCTNTGCAAGTTTGAAATGACTCTAAAACAGCCCCGATTTTTCAAATTCATTTATTTTTTATTGACAGTGCTGCGCATTTTATTCCATATAAGAGTTTTGTCGAGCATACTTTGTATGAGAGAAAATGCGCAGCAGTATCACCAAAAAAAATTGTCAAAAATCACCGCTATTTTACAGACACTTGAAACTTGCACTTTATTGTACCCCTTTGTCGACATTTTTTAACTCTGTATAAAGTTTTAAAATCGGATGTAATGAATATTACATAAACAAAATTAAAAGTGTAAATACTAAAGATTACAAAGTTGAGCTATTCAAATGACGAGGAGTGTATGTGGCGTACGTTTGGGAGAGTGAGCCTCTTTACTCCAGAATGCGTGTGCAGTGGCTCTCCTTGGTATACGTGTATTAGTAAGATTTGTTGCCCCCTTCCCGTTTGCCCATGATTTTCCCCTGATCTAGCCCGCGAAATGGGCTCGCTTGCCCATACGGGCAAAAGTGCCCTTGTCTGGTTTATAGCAACAAAACATGTACAAACGACGAGAAAGTGACAGCATGCCCAGTAAGAACCCTATCTGTTAAATAATGCGTTATATACGCCTAGTACTACAAAAAGTTTGTGTGAGAAATTCAAAAACTTTGCATCATTTTACATAGGGCTCCTGGAGAAATCTAACGCATAATCGTTTCAAGTGTGAGCAGTTTTCTCTTTCTTTCACATGGAATTCGCTATTATATTATACTATATGTAGTTGTCTGTTTGCAATCAAATATTATGCGATTAATAACGTGTTATATAACGTAAAGAATGGCATATGGATATCGCTAATATGCAATTGTGTTGGTTTTTAATGACAATTTTGTAAGTGTATTGGAGAATGCGTTAGGTTGTTCTTGCTGGGTGCGAAGGCACACTAACACACTAACACACTCTCACTTTTAGCTCACACTTGTTTATGGTGGCGCCCGCATGTCGCACAGTGTTGGGAAATGAAATTATTCCTTCAGTACGAAATCTATACAAAAACTGTACTTTTCGACTGTAAATTGCATTGACTTTTTAATTTCCTCCTATATTTTCTTAGTATATGCATACATAGATTCCCTTCAAGATCAATGATTTGATGGTATTCATGTGAAAGTTTATGGAGGTACATTTTACACTTTGAACATAAATATGTATGCACATATTTTAAGGTACACTTCTTAACAAAAAAATTTTTTTAAGTTATTATGCATGGATAAAGAATACATCTTCTTTGAATTCAGTACTAAAGTTTGACATTTTATTTTTAGTATTTCAAGTGATTATCAAAACTTCACGACACTCACATATTGACAAGATTGGCCATTTATCCTAAAATTATTTAATTTTAATTATTTGTTTATAAAAATGCAGTTTATACTTTAATAAAACCCCAAGGTTCAATTTTTGCGCAACATTAAAAAAATCAACAAACTTTCGTAAAAATTTCGGGCTTTTAACTCGATTTCCTAGAAATACATGTTTTGATAATGCCGTTTTAGTCCGATTTGAATTAAGTGCAAGTTTAAAATAGCTGGGACTTATCGTTGATTTTTAATATATATATATATTTTTTTTTGATGAAGGTGTTGCTCATTTTCTTCGTTAAACAAAAAAAATCGCGTTTAGATGATATGACGTTGATGGCGAATTCCAGCTGCTTTAAACTTACACTTTATTATTCTTGAAATAGAAAGCTCGAAATTTTTACGAAAGTTTGTCGACTTTTCTAATGTTGTTCAAAGATTTAAACTTATTTTCATACAGTTTTTGTTAAGGAATTAACTATATTTTTATAAACAAATAATTAGAATTAAAAAATAATAAAATAAATAGTCAACTCTAGTCAATATATGAGTGTCGTGAAGTTATGATATTTAATAACATAAAGAATTAACGATGACACTGTTTCTAACTATCTGAAGCTGATTTTGAAATTTTGTTTTAATAAGATTTAGTATCGAAAATATTCTTTCAAAACTTGCCTAGGAATGTGAGGTTGATAGCAAACCTCTTGCTATGTTATAATGGTTATTTCAAAACTTACAAAGGCAAAAACGAGAAGGCGAAGACAAAAAGATAAAAAAAATTCACGCAGTGAATTTTCAAAGCTACGTATATATTTATAGTATTCATCACAAAATTGTACTAAAAAGTACTGCGTAGTAAACGAAATTGTATCAAAAAAGTACAATTGTACCAAAAATGCCAACACTGATGTAGCACAAAGCAGAACACAACTAATATTAAACTCATTGACGCATATTCATAGTCATATTTAGTACTCAACTAAGTCGAAACTATTCTAAGTCACAACTAAAGCTATTCATAGTCGCCTTAGTTTCGACTTTTCTCGCTAAGTACCAACTTAAAATTTAGTTTCAGCTGCAGCTGCAACTAAGTCGTAACTAGGAAGAAGTATTTTATCAAATTAAGGGAAAATAGACGNTTCTTGTTCTGGCTATTTCACACAATTAACAAGAAAATGATACGTTACTCTTTTGCATAATCACGCAATGAAAATAAAAATTACATAAACGGATGATCAAACTTGACATTATTTAATAAAAATGTAATTTTTCCAAAATATCGTAAAGAAAAATCGATACATTTTCACACTCGTTTTGCTATATCGTAAACTAAGTCGAAACTACTTAGTAGAAGTCTGAAATGCGACTATGAATAGAGGTAAATTTTAAGTTGGTACTTAAATTTAAGTTGCAACTTTGTTAGTTTCGACTTAGTTGCTGGACTATGAATACGCGCCATTGAAATTATTTTCAGCCTCTCACTACCAAATGAGTAAAATCCAGCTGGGTAGACTATACTCGATAGAGACAAAAATTGCCGCCACAAATAAGAGTTAGTATATTTTGAGTGTGTTCTTGTTTTGGTGGAAATTACTCTTAGTCATTTTTTGAATTAGTGTAAGTACTCATTTGCACTAATTGTTATGGATCATGAATAAGTCACTAATTTTATTAGTACTCAAAGCCGGTCTCTGGTACCCATTAATATCGGGATAAAAAGCCCCGATACTCGAAATATCGATACCAAATTCAAAAAATCTTATCAAATATTGGTCTCATTTTCTAATAAAAGATGATCACATTGCACTTTAATAAGTGTTTGCTGTTGCAGAGTTGTGTTAATTGACATCACCGAAGGCGCGGGTTGAAATCCCGCCACATGCCAACCTAAGATAGTACACATTTGTGCTCTTTAAAGCCCAAAATATATCCATATTGGATTACATATAAATTCCAAAGTAAAGATATATGGGCTTTTCCAGCGGAAGGTCATAGTACGATGTATACTACGTTTATGCGACAGAATTCTTCATTTCGTTAATTAAAAAATGCATAATTCGCGAATCTATGAAAGGGAGTGTTTTAAAAAAGTGGCAGCGCACTAGCGAGAAACTAAACACTAGGGTAGTTTGTTTTTTGCCTTTTATTTTAATTTTCAAAAGCCATTGGTATTATGAAATGGTCCACGTTATATTTAAATTGGTTTTAATGTAATTGAATTTCTTCTATTTTAACTTATTTTATAATTGAACAAATCCGCGCAACTTTTCCGGTGTTTAAATCATGGTTATTCAACTACATGCTTTTGATCTTAAAATGTCATGACCGTAGTAAACGGCTGTTTGTGAAACAACACGTTGCCGAATTTATACTTCACGATTTCACGAAATGAAGAAAAATTAATTCATAGTTAATTTTCATTAAATTGTGTTTATGCAGCCGATTTTAATCCAAATTCATGAAAAGATTTCCTGAACTAGCCTACCCATAATCATAGTAATACATTTGCAAAATAAATAAAATAAAGTAAAAACTTTTTAATATACCACGCTTTTATAAATGGACTAAAAATTAGAAAATAATATATCTCAGTCACGTGTAATTTGTTTTCATAACTTTTGATTTTGAAATATTAGTAAAAGTCATTATAAAAAATGTATGAGATTGAAAACGAAAAACGTGGAGCGCATACAATACAAAGCATTAGATTTAATTGACAATAGTCAAACTACATAACACAGACCTAAAATTTCTACAGAGAAAGTACAAATTTGAGATCGATTTTAAGCGGTCGTTATTCATATAACCACATTCATACATATATTACTTTTCATATAAATTCAGGTCTATTCCATATGCCCCTCGCTTCTCATTTTTAATCTCATAAATTGTTTATAATGGCTTTTGCTATAATTTCAAAATCAAAAGTTATCAAAATAAATTCTATGGGACTGAGATATATTATTTTCTAATTTTTAGTCAATTTAAAAAAGCGTGGTACACTAAAAAGTTTGTTTTTATTTTATTTATTTTATACTTTTTAGTCTTGTGCGTATAAAATTTTGCAATAGATATTGAAATAATTCAACTTGCAGTGAAAAGGGATCAGAAGACTATTAGTCTGTTCCTTTGAACTTCGGACTAAAATCTGTGGAACTGTCAAACAGCGTTGCCAGGTTGCCGTTTTTAACGTCATTTGGACGTTTTTTGTATCCCGTTGACGTTTGGACGTTTTTTGGGTAAAAAATTACGTTTTTTAACTTCCCAGTAATTTTTATTTTTGGCGGTAAGGGTCTTGTAAGTAGAACTGATTTTGAATTACTTTCTTAAAAAATCTTTACAAGCTTTGTGTTTTGCAGCAGCTGCTTCAAAAGATATTTATTCTTTGGACACAGATGAGCCAAATCAGGAAAAGCTGATCTATTGCAACACGCACGCTCGCAAAAGCATAAAAAAAGCTGTAGCGGCATAAAAAACCAGAAAAAACTAGGCGACTTTTTTAAGACTTCATTGAAAATGTAACGAACGCAAAAAAGGTTTAAATATTGCTATGCTCCTTCTTAGCAGAACGTAATTTAGCATTTTCGACAACCGACCCCCTAACCAAATGCCTACAAGAAAAAAAAATTATTAAAAATCAACGCGATTATTTAGCCCATTCAAACTTGCACATTATTGCCCTGAAATTTAATGCGCTATCAAACTGCATACTCAAAAAAATTCCAAAAAATCTGAATAAAAAGTTGAAAATCTAGCTGAAACTTTAGAGATTTTTTATAACTTTTGCACAAAGTTTGAAATGTGGATTTATATTTTGTTTGTTATATAATGATCTTGGCTTTTATGGAAAAATAATAAACATTAAATAAACAAAAGAGAAACAGCCAAAATCGATCGAAATGTTGTTGACTTAATCAGCTGGTCACAATGAATTTTAAATGTGCTCTGTCGAAATGACATTTTAATATACCTTACGTACATATCTATGTACCTTTGTATGCAATAAAAGTTTAATAAGACGAATTTCTTGTACATTCATTTGAAAAAGACGTTTTTGGGTAGGAAATGACGTTTTTTCAGACCAAGAGGGACGTTTTCTCATGCCGAAGACCTGGCAACACTGCTGTCAAACTACATTTTTACTGTCTCAAATGAGAGTAAAAGGAGAACAGATGCAGAAGTGCATGGGAACGCAAAAAGCAATATTTCCTGTAAAAATGTCAGTCGGTTTGTTTACATGTCGTTTGTACAACACTTATTTGGCTGAAATATCACTAACTAATTATTAAAATTTCTACATGTTCAAATATTTCGTTGTTTACTTCCATTTTTGTATAAATATAAGATTCTTTGCTTACACCGCTTTCGGTTTTTGTTTGCACATGCAAATCAGCAGATCGTTTGACACTTTTCATGAACTTACAGGAAGAAAAACTCCGGACTAAATCCTGTAACTTCTGACTAGGAACAGTTGCTCAGTTACTCTCTCGAAAGTGTTCCCACTTACAGGTTTTATGTCAATAGGAACGACTTCCTGTAAGTTCTGACTAAATCGTGTAAACCGGACTGCTATTGGAACAGACTATATACGAGCGAAACGTTGTTTGCTCACGTTTAGTATACACATACATACATATGTATGTACATACATACATATAGCAGTTATTAATTTAATTTAAAGAAATGGTGTGTCATCCATTTCCGCTGTAGCGTATGTAGTGCATATTTTTAGGCGCAATATTTAACTTCTTACCGGGCGACATCTAGGGCTAACAGCGGATGTCAAGTATTTTTAAGAAACTATTAGAATCTAGCATAATGGCGAGATCGTTGTTTAAACAGCGCTCACAAGCCAACCCAGGTGTCAGGTTTTTCTAAAGCTTTTTAAAGAGAATTCTCCATTTTCATTCCTTTGGCTGTTTCAGAATTTGGCGAATCTGTAACTTCATCACCGTTTGGGCTTGTTCGAGTTGTAATCACAGTCGCAGTGTTGCGCGAATTATTAAAGTATCACATTCTAGTAACTTATTATCAGTTGGGCAACAGTGTTGCAAATTTTCATCAGTACGGCAGTAATGCCGCTTTTATTACGCGCCTCGAACAGGCCCTTTTTCGATTTTAGTTTTTGTAACCCATTTTAAATATTTTCTTCTGCGACTGGTTTGAAAAATAAGTGCTTATAGCGAGCTAAATAGGTGGATATGGAAAATAAATTATTATTTTCCAGGAATGAAAATTTTGAACAAAATTATGTTATCAAAGTCGTGGCTGCCAACCGAATCGAATCAGAATATTGTTATTTAAAAAAAAAAAAGCACTCCGTTTTTTTATAAGCATTTGATTCTTAGATAGTTACGTAATTCTTATCTTGTTGAGGGTCAGACCTATAATTTTATAATTATTTGAGAATCGATTCTCTTTATAGCCAGACGTTGATCATTTCTGCTGGAAATCCCTATTGAAGGAGCTTATCCTTTGAATTTAAATAGCAAAGAAGGGACAGTTTTACCACAGAAGTTTTTAGCCAAGGATCCAATGTATATCCCTATGAAGAAAAATATTGCCCGACAAGTAAACAAAATTACTTAAAAATGTTTGCTAAAAATAAATNACCGGGCGACATCTAGGGCTAACAGCGGATGTCAAGTATTTTTAAGAAACTATTAGAATCTAGCATAATGGCGAGATCGTTGTTTAAACAGCGCTCACAAGCCAACCCAGGTGTCAGGTTTTTCTAAAGCTTTTTAAAGAGAATTCTCCATTTTCATTCCTTTGGCTGTTTCAGAATTTGGCGAATCTGTAACTTCATCACCGTTTGGGCTTGTTCGAGTTGTAATCACAGTCGCAGTGTTGCGCGAATTATTAAAGTATCACATTCTAGTAACTTATTATCAGTTGGGCAACAGTGTTGCAAATTTTCATCAGTACGGCAGTAATGCCGCTTTTATTACGCGCCTCGAACAGGCCCTTTTTCGATTTTAGTTTTTGTAACCCATTTTAAATATTTTCTTCTGCGACTGGTTTGAAAAATAAGTGCTTATAGCGAGCTAAATAGGTGGATATGGAAAATAAATTATTATTTTCCAGGAATGAAAATTTTGAACAAAATTATGTTATCAAAGTCGTGGCTGCCAACCGAATCGAATCAGAATATTGTTATTTAAAAAAAAAAAAGCACTCCGTTTTTTTATAAGCATTTGATTCTTAGATAGTTACGTAATTCTTATCTTGTTGAGGGTCAGACCTATAATTTTATAATTATTTGAGAATCGATTCTCTTTATAGCCAGACGTTGATCATTTCTGCTGGAAATCCCTATTGAAGGAGCTTATCCTTTGAATTTAAATAGCAAAGAAGGGACAGTTTTACCACAGAAGTTTTTAGCCAAGGATCCAATGTATATCCCTATGAAGAAAAATATTGCCCGACAAGTAAACAAAATTACTTAAAAATGTTTGCTAAAAATAAATTCACCAAAGGACCCGATTTGAAATTATTGAAAGGAATATATGTAACATCAAAAGCAAACCACGAAAAATTGGTTAAGAATTACAGTGCACACTTTCTTCTTTTGCGTCTAGTATTTTTTTTAGGAACGGTCCAAAAAAAAGAATAATAAAGAAAGAAACCAACGCAGGTATTGAATGCGCAGAAAAAAAAAATATTGTTAAAAAGACTGTTCTCTTTGACGTATGTCAAAAGTCAAGTAGAAGTTGGAACTTGTATGACTGCCCATTGATAGCTCGGTTATATAGCTTAAGAAATAATAAGGGTATTCAGAGTTTATTTTAAAGTTAAAAGGTGGCAACTTTAACAAGATGACACACTCGAACTGTGAGCAACCCTTCACACATGTGTTTCAAATTGTCAATAAAGCAAATATAGTCAGATATCTATGTATATATAAATACGCCACAAGAAAATTTTGCAATTCCTTTTTTGAAAGCACCGTTGGCCCGATAAACATATACCGATTTAAAGGATATAACTTCCTCTAATCCAGAAATGTTATTCCCGATACATAGGCGCGTGGTACATAGGGGGCGTGGCATCTGAAATACAAACTAAAATGTGAGAACCACTATATCTCTAAAACCAATTATTCTGGGAAACTTAGCACAGATGCTTAGATTGTAAATACCCTACTTACGGTGAAAAATGGTAGAAACTGGGAAAGTGGGCCTGGCACTTCCAATACAAACTGAAATTCTCATATCGCTTATCCCTGGAACCACTATTGCTAACGTCCTGAAATTGGACACAGAAACATATGTTGTCAATACCGTACTTACGGCGTAAAGCGGTATATTTTGGAAAAAGGGGCGTGGCACCGCCCATACAAACTCTAATTTTAATATCGCTTATCTCTGCAACCGCTTACGCTAACGCACTGAATTTTGGCACAGCTATTTATGCTGCCATTAACGTACTTATGGCAAAAAGGTATTGGTAGGTATTGGAAAAGGAGGTGTGGCACCGCCCACACAAACTGAAATTCTTGTATCGCTTATCTCTTGAACCAATTATGCTTTTGTCTAGAGCTGTCAAACTATCGCCGATACTATCGATAGTATCGATATTCTGATCACTTGAAATAACTATCGATAGTTTTAATACTATCGCCACTAGCGTTTCATTGATAGCGTATTCTCTTTCATGGCTCAAAGAGAACAAAAATTGGCAGCATTATTTCACCCATGACGGTGTGCGAGAAAAAATATTTTTTTTTTTTTGTGCAGTGCGTAATTTTTTCGCCGCCATGTGAATGAAACGGAATGAAACAATGTGTGTGAATGAAACAACCTATTAAAAAATGACGTTACCAACTATTATTTTCTTTCTCAAATGCAATTACAAATACGCGGTTGCCGTGCTGGGTGATCTGTTTAGTGGTTCATGGCATTATATTATTTCTAAAAGCGCTATTTTTTATTTTAAGCGTGGAAATAGCAGAGGTTATATTGCCGTCTTAGACCGAGCAATGCAGTATATTTCAAAAGACTGTCAAATTGAGAAATTGCAGAAAGCTGTTGCATGAGCAGTGGCACCTTGCATGTAAAGTGTCTTTCGAAAGAATTTTTTTTCCCCGAAAGGCGAATTGTAGCGAAAATTTCTGAAATCGCTTTTTGACTGTTTACACGAATGAATTTCTAGCAATATTCCTCGATATTTAAATGCAACCGTGAACCGCTAAAATAAACAAATTTATAAAAGCAAGATAACGAAAAATAAATGGATTTAGAAAAACATTTGCAATGGGTCGATACTATCGATAGTATCGATAGTCACCCTTAAGACTATCGTAAAACATCGATGGACTTGACTATCGATAGTTTGACAGCTCTACTTTCGTCCTGAAATGTGACACAGCTATTTATGATATCAATAACGTACTTATGGCCAAACGTGGTAGATAATGGGAAAGGGAGTGTGGCAAATTCTCATATCGCTTACCTCTGGAACGGCCTATGCTAACGTCCTGAAATTTGACACAGCAACATATGTTGTCAATACCATAGTTACGGCTAAATATGGTACATTTTAGAAAAGGGGGCGTGGCACCGCCCATACCAACTGAAATTCTCATATTGCTTTTCTCTGGAACCACTTATGCTAACGTCCTGAAATTTGACACAGCAACATATGTTTTCAATACCGTACTTACGGCGAAAAGAGATAGATTTTGGAAAAGGGGGCGTGGCACCGCCCATAAAGACTGAAATTCTCATATCGCTTATCTCTGGAACCACTTATGCTAACGTCCTGAAATTTGACACAGCAAAATATGTTGTCAATACCGTACTTACGGCGAAAAGAGATAGATTTTGGAAAAGGGGGCGTGGCACCGCCCATAAAGACTGAAATTCTCATATCGCTTATCTCTGGAACCACTTATGCTAACGTCCTGAAATTTGACACAGCTATTTATAATATCAATAACGTACCTAATGCGAAAAAAGGTGATAATGGGAAATGGGCGTGCAATCTGAAATACTCATATCGCTTATCTCTGTAACCGCCTATGCTAACGTCCTGAAATTTGACACAGAAACATATGTTGTCAACACCGTACTTACGGCAAAAAGTGGTCGATTTTGGAAAGAGGGGGTGGCACCGTCCCTACAAACTGAAATTCTCATATCGCTTATCTCTAGAACCGCTTATGCTGACGTCCTGAAATTTGACACACCAACATATGTTGTCAATACCGTACCTACGACGAAGAGTGGTAGATTTTGGAAATGGGGCGTGGCACCGCCCATACAAACAGAAATTCTCATATCGCTTATCTCTGGAACCGCTCATGCTAACGTCCTGAAATTTGACACAGCAACATATGTTGTCAATACCGTACTTTCGGCGAAGAGTGGTAGATTTGGAAAGGGGGTGTGGCAACGCCTATACGAACTGAAATTCTCATATCGCTTATCTCTGGGATCGCTTAGGCTAACGTCCGGAAATTTGACACAGCTATTTATGATATCAATCATGTACTTATGGTGAAAAGTGGTAGATAACGGAAAAGGGGGCGTGGCACCGCTCATACAAACTGAAATTCTCATACCGGTTATCTCTGGATCCGCCTATGCTAACGTCCCGAAATTTGACACAGAAAGATATGTTGTCAGTACCGCACTTACGGCGAAAAGTGGTAGATTTTGGAAAAGAGGTCGTGTACCACCCATTCAAACTGAAATTCTTATATCGCTTATCTCTGGAACCGCCTATGTTAAATTCCTGAAATTTGACACAGCAACATATGTTGTCAATTCTGTACTTACGGCGAAAAATGGTAGATTTTGAAGAAAGGGGCGTGGCACCGCCCATACAAACTGAAATTCTCATATCGCTTTTCTCTGGAACCACTTATGCTAACGTCCTGAAATTTTACGCAGCAACATATGTTGTCAATACCGTACTTACGACGAAAAGTGGTAGGTTTTGGAAAAGGGGTCGTGGCACCGCCTATAAAAACTGAAATTCTCACGTCGCTTATCTCTCGAACCGCTTATGCTAACGTCCAGAAAATTGGCACAGCAACATATGTTGTCAATACCGTACTTATGGCGAAGAGTGGTCGATTTTGGAAAAAGGGGTGTGGCACCGCCCATACAAACTGAAATTCTCACGTCGCTTATCTCTCGAACCGCTTATGCTAACGTCCAGAAAATTGGCACAGCAACATATGTTGTCAATACCGTACTTATGGCGAAGAGTGGTCGATTTTGGAAAAAGGGGTGTGGCACCGCCCATACAAACTGAAATTCTCATATAGGTTATCTCTGGAAACACTTATTATAAGGTAATGGAATTTTATACACCTACATTTATACAAATATAAAATCGCAACAATCATTCAATTGGGAACCAGATTTTAAAATCGTATTGAATGATTGTTTTTTGTGCAAAAGTTTAAGAAGGACCAGTATGTTTGTCTTCCGATATTTGGCGCAGGGATTGAGAGCTATCCAAAAAAATCATATTTACGATCAGATTTGTTTCACTTTTAGAACTCATGTTAGTAACATCAAATTTGGTGTAATTTGGTAGCCCAGTCGTGTGATGAATAAATATTGGGCTTTGGCCCAGTCTAAACAAAAACCCGCGTGAAACCGCAGTTAGAAAAGGAAGTATTATCTTTTGTTGTAAATCTTCAAGATACTTTCTCACCCGTAAACGATTCTGATGAAAAAAAGAAAGAGTTTATGTAGATGTGGGCAATTTAGTTTTTAACCTCCAAGAGGCTCTCAGACAAATATGATCGAAAAACTTATTTACAGTCTGAATTGGGATATGTTTGACATATTAGTCAGTGATGAACATCTTATCTATACTTACAAATGCATATGCATATTTTTTATAAATGAAAACCGAGGTGCCTTTTTCGGTCTAATTTCAAAAGCCACTGAAGAAATTTGGAGGAGACTTGGTGGAATTAGCATTAATCAATCCGGTATTAACGTTCATAATTCGATTTTAAGTTTTCCTGTAAATTCGCTAGAAATTATGCTGGTGGACTTCAAAATAGTAATTCGCATAAAGGAGTTAGTATTGGGGACAGGTACAATTCAAAAGTGTATGAAAAATATGTCGAATTTCGACAACTGGGAGATACTAGTATATTTAAAAATCTTTCAAATTGAGCCCACCGTATGTTTTTCTGCTTCACTTTCCATTATTTCTTAGCGCGAATAATTAGCTGATCAGAGATGGTAGTTTAACACAAAACAAAAACATGAGACAAAGTCCAGTAATTTTGCCCAAAAGTGTTATCTCTAATTAGTATGGGAACCAACAACAAACAAAGTTACCACATGGTAAAATGTTTTAAAGTTACCAGGTGGCAAAATTAACACAGTAGATAATATAGAACTGTGAGCACCCTAAATATGTTTAAAGACATTTTTATCAAAGTTGATAAATATGGCATTTGACCAGTGTTGTTACACAAATACCCCCACGACCACAGGCAAAAATATCGGCTACAATTTGTCATTTTGTTTGCCATATATACGTTTTATTAGTGCACTTGCACAACATACGCATTCGCAAAAGCTCCGCATTGATTATTGCGAATGCGAAAGCGAATGCGAATGTTAAAATTAGTGCGGAAGCTCCGGTTATCAATTTTTTCAGGGCTGATAGAAGTGGTCATGGTGGTGGTGTTGCGATTTATGTTAGAACTGGCTTATCTCGCATTGTACTTCAAGTAGTGGTGATTCGGTTGAATATATGTATGTTGACGTCCATTCTAAAAATAGTAAAGTACTTGTTAGTTGTGTATATAGGCCGAATTGTCATGTTTATTTTTTTCCCAATTCACGGATTTCCTTCAACCGTTCATTTTGAATTACAAAAATATTATAATTACAGGAGACTTTAATAGCAACTTACTTGCAGATAGCAGCCTTAGATTGAGTATGGAATATTTAGGCCTCTATCCTACTAATACGAGTACTTTCATGCCGACGCATTTTACTCACACTAGCATCACTCTTCTGGACATTTTCTTTGTGAGTAACCTGCTAGACTCAGTCTACTACAATCAGCTACATGCGCCAGGTTTTTCAAAGCACGACCTTATATCCTTGATTTATGATTTCCAAACATCTGATACACCAAATTATTTTTCATACCGCGACTTTAAAAATATTGGCGCATATTCATAGTCATATTTAGTTCACAACTAAGTCGAAACGATCCTAAGTTACAACTAAAGCTATTCATAATCGCCTTAGTTTCGACTTTTCTGGCTAAGTACCAACTTAACATTTAGTTCCGGCTGCAGCTGCAATTAAGTCGTAACTAGGAAGAAGTATTTTATTAAATTAAGGAAAAAAAACGAAATATGTAAGAATTAAGTTGGCAGAGCGTGATTTTGATAATATCGAATGACCTCCAATTGAAATTTACAAAGAGCGATCCATTTTAATCGGAAGATGAAATTAAATGCGTATTACAATTCGAATAAGGCTACATCACAATTTTGGAATGATTTACATACATATATAAATGCTTAAATAATAAGTCAATTTCGGGCTTATTCTTTTAAAGCAAATTAGTGCGTAACATTATGTGTTTGTATGTGTCACAGCATGCTTTCGATAAACATCGACTTCACATCATTGCGGTAGTTCTGGCTATTTCACACAATTAACAAGAAACTTATATCTTATTCTTTTGCATAAACATGCAATGAAAGTAAAAATTACATAAACGGATGATCAAACTTGACATTATTTAATAAAAATGTCATTTTTCCAAAATATCGTAAAGAAAAATCGATACATTTTCACACTCGTTTTGCAATATCGTAAAACTAAGTTAAAACTACTTAGTAGAAGTCCGAAATGCGACTATAAATAGAAGTGAACTTTAAGTTGGTACTTAAATTTAAGTTGCAACTTTATTAGTTTCGACTTAGTGGCTGGACGATGAATACGCGCCATTGAATACAATTTACTCACAGTGGCGGTTTAATCAGTGGAGTGGGGACAAAGTAAGAGCATAAAATCAATCGACGAGCTGACCTCATTTATTAACTTCCTTTTCGACAAAATTTATCTCACTTAAATACAAGGTTGTAAAACACCATAGTAGGCCCTGGTTTGATGCAAGTATTCAACATATAATTAGTTTGCGAAATCAGGCTTACTCGCGGTGGGGACGGTATAGTACTCCTGAATTACTTAGTAAACTTAGAATTGCACGACTCGTCGTAAACAAAGCCATCAGGTTGGCCACTCAAAGTTTTATAAAGATAAATTTAGCTCCGCGCTTAGCGCAAAAAAAACATGGAATACTATAAGGGAGATTCGGATTTTAAAATCCAAACAAACAGCACCTCTTATTTCAGACATCGATGAATTAAATTATAAATTTGTGAATATACCCATTCCAAATTCTAATATATGCCTTGATTACTACAGTGAACTTGTAAATGTTGGTGCCAGTCCTTTTGATTTTGTATGTGTGGATGATTGTGATGTTGTACAAGCGATTCTATTTATTAAATCAAATGCGGTGTGATTTCATGCAATTAACACAGCTTTCCTTCTTTCCTATCTTAACGGCTTGCGTTTTCCCAATGAATTGGAAAGTTGCTAAGGTAATTCCTGTTCCAAAGTAAATAACGACTTGAGGCCTATAGTCATTCTGCCTTTCTTGTCGAAAGTGGTTGAGCGTATACTACATAAGCAGATTAGTTCATATGTGTATGATAATGAACTTCTAACTGATCGTCAGTCTGGTTTTAGGCCTAAGAGAAGCTGTACTACGGCGCTTTTAGACGTAACGGATTAAATAAGGTCACAAATTGACGAAAATAATATTGGTTTCTTAACATTGCTTGGCCTTTGATACAGTGGACCACAGCTTATTATGCTGTAAGTTGAGCAACTTGTTTAATTTTTCAAGCCGAGCAACGAGCCTGATCAGGTCTTACCTTGGCAACAGAGTTCAAGCTGTAAGTGTTGGAGAGAGAAAGTCTAGTTTCTTGCCTGTAGTTAGAGGAGTGCCTCAAGGTTCTATTTTGGGTCCTCTGTTGTTTGTGTTGTTTATAAATGACTTACCTAATGTGTTGAATAACTGTAATGTCCATATTTATGCTGATGATGTCCAATTATATATTACTTGTCCATTTGACCGTACCAATAAGTGTATTCAAGACCTAAATTCTGATTTAGCTCAAGTAAGTGAGTGGGCTTCCATAAATGGCTTATGCCTTAACCCTAAAAAATCTAAGTGCATCGTAATTTGTAGAAAAGTTTTCGATGCAATTAGCTTAAATGTAATTATGTTGGACCAATCTGTGATAAAATATGTAGACACAGCTAAGAATCTTGGCGTCATATTTAACCACACATTGACGTGGAAAGACCATTTTTTTTACGTGGTAGGAAAAGTGTTTGGAATGCTTCGTACACTCTGGCCCTCACAGTACTTCACTCCTTTAAATATAAGATTACTTTTAGCTAAAGCGTACTTGCTACCTACGCTGCTTTATGGATGTGAAATTTATTCTAATTGTGACTTTATATGCAGGAAAAACCTAAATGTTGTCTACAACAAAATTGAAAGATATGTATTTGGGCTAAAAAGACTTGACCACGTTTCAGCATTTTCTGAAAAGATACTAAACATCTCGTTTGATAACCTGTTAAAAGTCAGAACACTATTGATTCTCCACAAAATTATACACACTGAAGGACCTCAATATCCTAACGACAGTCTTCAATTTCAACAATCTGCGAGGTCTTTACTTCTAGTTCACACTAAGTATTGGACTCTTGTGTCCGAGCGTCAGTTCTTTATTGACTCTATACGTCTTTGGAACTCTCTTTCTATTAGATTAAGACTTACAAAAAATGCACTGATTTTCAAAAAAGAGTTAACCAACTACTAAAATAACAGTAAATATACTTAACTTTTTGTTTCTTTTCTTTTCTTTTTTCTTCGTTTTATTTTTCATTGCACTTATATAAAAAGGTTTGTTATAATACAGAGGTGGGCAAGGCCCACAAGGGGCACAAAAAACAACAAAAACAAAAATTTTATATTTATAGAATTTATTATAAGAAATGAAAAACATAAATTTTATTATTATTCTAATGTACCTAAGAGAGATATTAAAGAATATTCAAAAGATCCCTGGCCAAATTTTCAAACTCTGGTTTTACGTCAGTTAAAGCCGTCCGTAAGAGTTTCCAGTGCCTTTTCTTCTTTTAATTCCAAAAACGCTAACTCTTCTTCGCTATTCTTAAAAAGGAGCATTTCGAATATTGTAAATTCATCCACAATTATGTTACATAGAAAAAGATGTATGAAGTTTGCAAATGTACATTTAAATAATAATATTTAAAATCGGCAAATCTTTTTTCAAAATCTGTTTTTAAATCATGTACACTGAAGGAAATAATGCATAGTAAAAATTAATACTAATAATATTTGATTACCGTTTAAAAATGTTCGTATTTAAAAATAATATTTTCATACAAAAATTTATTATGGACGTATTTGACCCCAACGGGGCCAGAAGCGCTCCATTAGTGCTGTTGGAGCGCTCCATATTCAGCAGTGAGTCATTGTATTTTAATATTGGGTGTCATTAGAAAGAAGCGCTCCCTTGCTGCTCCCAAAGAAGCACTTGGTGAGCTCTTCAACTAATGCATTTAAAAAGCGATGCATGCAAATATTAATTTGTATATTATAATTTTGTTTTAATAAAATAATGGCGTTTTTGTAATCCAGTTGAAAGCTTTATTAAGTGTGCTTATTGTTTTTCTTTTCTATGTGGTATACATACGAAAATACATACATAAATACATGTTTGTACATAAATTAACTATTTTTCTAAAGAAAATATTTTATGTTACTACATGGCCCAATAAACAGGTGAAGTAATAAAACAGCTTTCTCGCTTTATTCTCTGACATTCGGCTGCCTTAAAGTCAAATTTTAAAGGCAATTTTTCTAATAAGGCAGTGTCAAAATTTTTCTTCTCACTCTAATTACTTCACCTGGTTTAATTCCGCCATGTGTCACTACTCAAAATGATATTTATTTCTGAGCATTGTAGAAATTTAAAAATTTATTTTTACTTTGCTTTTGTACTGCTCCCTAATTGCTCCTTTGGGGAGCAGCTAACTTTCAGTTCCGTTGGGACTGTTCACATCTGAGTACGTAAGTGTAAGTGTACATACACAAGAATGATAGAATACAAGATTGCGCCGATGAGAGAGGATTTTTGAGAATAACTTTTGTGAGACGTCACACTGGTGCAATTGCGAGAGAGAAATGCCAAAACGTGAGCAAGAATGGAAGAAGAAGAAAAAATGTTGCAACGAAAACGTAAACAAGTTGCACAAGTGTGACGTCATGCAAACAACGATTCTGTCAAATTCGTTAAGAGAGGAATAGGTTCATCCCTTATCTTTTTGGACTAAAATCTGAAAAGTGTCAAAATGCCAGAGCGTAAGCAAAATGCGCTCACTAAAAGAGAATAATAGGAAAAGTAAAGGAACGCAAAAAACCAAATTTTTAGTCCAAAGAATGGCAACAACAAAGCTAACGTCAAATAAGAATGGAAATGTATGTGCAAAACACATTCACACAAGCACAAGCACAATAAACACTTACTATATCAATTATTTTTTGCCTCCTTCCAATTTCAATTCACTTTTTTTACTTTTTAGATTATTCTCAGTTTTTGCGTATTCTTTAATTTCCGTTAATTTAAATTCAGTTGAGTTTGACACTTTTCAGGATTTTGCCAGAAAAAATTCTTCTGACTAAATCTGACTACTTCGGACTGATGAGAGTCACTCTCTCATTTTTGCTGTCATTTCCGAGTTAAGGAACGCTTTTTGGACTAAATCTGACTACTTCGGACCGATGGGAGTCACTCTCTCATTTTTGCTGTCATTTCCGAGTTAAGGAACGCTTTTTGGACTAAATCTGACAACTTCGGACTTTTCCTGACTATTTCTGGGAGATAAGGAACGCTCCTATAATTGCCATTCGTACTGTCATCAGCTATGTAACTAGAGAATAGAAATCGCTGCATCTTTTAGGCGCATCAATATTACATAGTTACATCCCGAGCTAATAAAGGTAAAAAAGCGATGCATGCAAAGTTTAATTTGAATGTTATATTTTTGTTTTAATATTATAATGGCGTTTTTGTAATCCAGTTGAAAATACGAAAATACATACATACATACATGTTTGTACATAAATTAACTATTTTTCAAAAGAAAATTTTTATGTTACTACTCAAAATTATATTTATTTCTGAGCATTGCTAGAAATTTAAAAATTTATTTTTTACTTTGCTTTTGTACTGCTCCCTACTTGCTCCTTTGGGGAGCAGCTAACTTTCAGTCCCGTCCCAACGGGGCCAGAAGCGCTCCATTAGTTCTATTGGAGCGCTCCATATTCAGCAGTAAGCGTTCCCTTCCTTATTTCATACTTAATTGTATTTTAACATTGTGTGTCATTAGAAAGAAGCGCTGCCTTGCTGCTCCCAAAGAAGCCCTTGGTGGGCGCTTCAACTAAAGCATTTAATAAAATTATAATTTAAAAAACTAAAACCTCGCTATTATAATTTCCATTCGTAATGTTATCAGGTATGTAACTTGAGAATAGAAAACGCTGCATCTTTTAGGCGCATCAATATTACATAGTTACATCCCGAGCTAATAAAAGGGAGGTAATAATAATAATAATAATAATAAAGCGATGCATGCAAAGTTTAATTTGTATATTATATTTTTGTTTTAATAAAATAATGGCGTTTTTGTAATCCAGTTGAAAGCATTATTAAGTGTGCTTATTGTTTTTCTTTTCTATGTGGTATACATACTGTGGCGAATACTGCGGCAACACAAAGCGAACAACGAGAAATAGGCAGAATGTTCGAGGAATGACGCGGAATGTTCCACAAAGAGAAACGTCAAGTTGGATGAACACTACGAACAGCGAGAGAAAGAGAATGAGCGATAAACTTCAGAAGGTTCTAGAGTTGCCATAAGTGCCAGCGCAGGTATATAAGGGCGCGGCCACAGCGAGGTGAGTTAGTTATAAGACAGCAAGCTACAAGTAAAGTGAGCAGAAAAGTGAGTTGCGAATAAGCAAGATATAAGTTTAATTGTGTTAACAAGTTTAGTTAAGCGCTGTTATTGCTTTAACAAGTATTGGAAAGTGTTTTTACTGTATTAGCGAGTATTGTAAATTGTTTGTTGTACAATAAAGTTAATTGTACTACAATTTGGTCATCGATTGCATTTATTTAACAATCCAGCGATACGAACCGAGAGATTTGGGAAATCCGGACGAGGTTTCCAGGATAATCGTAACAATACGAAAATACATACATAGGGCACGTTCAGAAGGCGCAACAGCTCAGTAACTGTTGCCATTGCATACTTTTTGTGTTGATTATTCACTTCACGGATGCTTTTTTAGAACGAACGCGGTTATTTTGATATGCGCGTAATTGTATAGAATATTTACCAATATACAGTACTTTCGTTGCCGTTTATAGTAGGATCAATTACGTTTCTATTTGGTTTTAATATTTTTTCCCCTCAGTGTAGTTTTGCGACATAGGGGCCCAATTTATCCTCTGACATGTGCAATATTAATTTCTAGCCATGAAAAATTATGAAATATTCTATTTTTGAGATCATGTATAAAAAGACGTAGTTTAGCTTCAAAACTTAAAATAATTTTCGACAAATCAAAAACATTTTTTCCGTCCTTGTAAATTAAGTCAGAAAGTTAATTTTCATTCTCCAATTGCTAGTAATGTTCCAATCTTAATTTGCGTATGTGGATATAAAAAGTATGAAATAAAAAAAAAACAACACAATGGAAAATAATGTCCAGCAAAGAAATATGTATTTTAAAAAATAACAAGTAATTTTTAGCAAAAAAAAGCCGACTTCAACTCTCATATAAAAGAAAATATATATATATATATACTAGCAGACCCGGCGAACTTCGTCCCGCCCAAAATTTTTATATAATTTATTGAAACTTTTTGGTCCAACATTTTCCCCAACAATTCACGTTTACGATTTTCATTGGCACATTTGTCTGCTAAGATCAAGGTTTGGTGGTCATTTGCCGCTTTAAATAACCTAAGCAAAGTGTTATATCCGTTCTTGAAATTCTCCAGTTGTGCGGCATTTCATAGCACGGTTATTCGCAAAGCGAAATAAATTTTTTCCTCTTCACTCCCTGGCGGCAACAATGACCCGGTTCTATAGTGAATGTCCTAGAAGCTTTACAGTATAGTAGGTGCCAAATCAAAATGGGTGCGAATCATTGTTCTGTACTTTAAAAGTTTGAACGCATATTAATATTGGAAAATCACATCTATTGGGCCAATTGCAACGTAGGACCGTCGATATACTCAATGGTGCAAAAGGTCGATTTAATCTGACCTTCACGGCCCCTTTTCTCACTTGGCTATTTTTAGTAATAGCTCGACTTCAGCACCACTTGGCAGCACGTTTTTGCAATAGTATTGCATACATATTTAAAACATTAGCCAAATCGGATCATAAATAAGATTTTTAGTAATAGCTCAACTACAGCGCCAACTGTCGGATTAAATTGTGAAACTAAACCATCCAGAGACCCACTCAAATACACAAAAAGTTTCGTTAAAATCCGTACAACCATTTAGGAGGATTTCACTCACAAACACACCTACAGAAGAATAAAAAAATTCATTCAAAGATAGCTAAAGGTCGGTACGTTTGTAGGCCTCACACCCCTTTTCAAATAGCCCAAATTTTCTCCATGAGTATGGGCTTGATTTCAACTATATACATATGTCCATATACATTCCATTTTTTGGAATAGATCGGTCCCTGGTCCACTTCTCGGAAAAAATTGATCACATATGCTAATACATGCCAAAAAGCTATCTGCGCACCGAATTTTAAGCAAATCGGACAGTAAATTCGATTTTTTCGAATAGATCGGTCCCTGGACCATGGAGAAAATTTGGGCTATTTGAAAAGGGG
>NW_016157372.1:90878-129731 GCF_001687245.7 Rhagoletis zephyria
GGTTATTTAAAGCGGCAAATGACCACCAAACCTTAATCTTAGCAGACAAATGTGCCTATGAAAATCGTAAACGTGAATTGTTGGTGAAAATGTTGGACCAAAAAGTTTCAATAAAATATATAAAAATTTTGGGCGGGACGAAGTTCGCGGGGTCTGCTAGTATGCTAATATATGCTAAGAAGCTACTTACGTACTAAATTTGAAGCAAATCGGACTATAATAAAATTTTTTAGAATAGACCTGGTCCACCTACCCGAAAAAAAAGTAAATTTTTTTTAGCCTAAAACATGGTGGTTACCGAAAGCTATTTGTATACAAAATTTCATGAACATCTGACCAGCCGTTCGCGAGATTACCTGTTACAAAAAAAAGGGACTTCTCTTTATATAATTAGTATAGATTAGACTGCATCACCAAAAAAAGTTGCAGTTTTTCCACCAGGATTACAAAATGTATTATATTTTAAGACGTCCACCAAAATATTTCGGAAAAATATTAAGATTTAATTGAGCTTCACCGAATTGAATATACCTCCAAAAATGTAGTTTTTTATGAATAAAAATTGTTTCTTAAAGAACTTTTTGAAAAAAGTCCCCTCAGATGACAAAACATATTAAGCTTAAAAAATCTTCATAAAAATATTTAAAAATCTTTTCAACGGAATCGTAAGAATGAGATATTTGATGCTGTTTTTTTTTGTCTTTTTTCAAAGATTGATTTACGAAAAACTTGAATAACTGGGCCAAAACTATTCTGATTTAGACTTATGGGTTCTCATTTGAAAGGTATTTTTACACTCTTTTTATTTCTGTCCAAACAAAAAGTCATTCGTGTCCCAATATTTTTTTTTCAAATACCAAAACATCTTAATTCAACTTTGAATGACGTTCCTTCATCCTACCTTTCTCTTTCATCCTTTGAATGAGTTTGTTAGTAAAGAAATAAAAAGGTAGAGGAAATACCTTTCCAATGATACCCCTTAAGTCTAAATCGGAAGAGTTTAGGTTCAGTTATTCAAGTTTTTCTTATAACAATCTTTAAAAAAAGTTAAAATACCAGCATAAAAAATCTCATCATTACGATTCCGTTCAAAATTTTTTGTAAATATTCTTCTGCAACTTTTTTAAGTTTAAACCGTTTTGTCATTTGAGGGGATTTTTTCAAAAAAATCTTTAAGAAACTATTTTTATTCATAAAAAACCCCATTTTTGGAGGTATTTTCAAATCGGTCCAGCTCACTTAAATCTTAATATTTTTCCGAAATATTTTGGTGGACGTCTTAACATATAATAGATTTTATAATTCCAATGGAAAATAGTACTGATTTTTTTTGTATGAGGAGTGATGCAGTCTAATATATATTATCGAAATCGGTTGACGTGATCCAAAGTTATGCGGTAACATACATAAAAAAAAAGTAAAATAAAAAAAATATTCCGACGAACTGATAACCTCCTCCTTTTTTGGAAGTCGGTTAAAAAGAGCCAAAACGTTTTAAGCAAAAAGAAAGTAAAAAGAGCCGCACTTGCCCACCGTTGTTATAATAGATTTATCGTAATATGAAAGTAATACAAAACTTTAAAATTTTAATAATTCCAATGGAAAAATAGTACTGATTTTTTTTGTATGAGGAGTGATGCAGTCTAATATATATTATCGAAATCGGTTGACGTGATCCAAAGTTATGCGGTAACATACATAAAAAAAAAATAAAATAAAAAAAATATTCCGACGAACTGATAACCTCCTCCTTTTTTGGAAGTCGGTTAAAAAGAGCCAAAACGTTTTAAGCAAAAAGAAAGTAAAAAGAGCCGCACTTGCCCACCGTTGTTATAATAGATTTATCGTAATATGAAAGTAATACAAAACTTAAAATTTTTATACGTATTAAATATCTATTAATTCAATGTTATCTCAATAAGACTAACACTATAAAATAGTTTCCTTAATTGTTGTGCAGTGTTGCCACAAAAAAATTACCAAATTCCTCAAAAACAAATGAAAAAGCCTCAAAATCCTTTTCTTATTACAGATATGAGTGTTATGTACTGCATACTATATACAAGTACTTAGTATAAAAATTAGTTACATTCTCCAATTCAATTGGTACATTTGTTCGGATCAAACAAAGTATCACCGTTATTTTTTATGCTTTGGTTTCTATATAATATTGCTGCAACTATATCAGTGCTGAATCTGGTCTTCAAGTCAGTCCTACACATTTTTAATCTACTAGATATACGCTCTACTGAAGCATTAGAAAAGGGCTATATTAGTAATGCAGATATAATTTTTTTAATTGGGAAACTTATATGAATCTGAAGAATCTTTTAATTCAAAAACTGTTTTTCTATAGTTTTCTGGATCTAATGAAGAATCAATATAAATATCCTTATGATCGAACAATGCGTGTTCTCTCCATTCGTTACCGAGATTTTGTAACTTCAAAATAAAATGAAAATATAACGATGGAATGAAAAAATTGTCGATAACATTTTGAATATTTAGCAGCAATTCAGATGTGCGGCATGACAAACCAAGCGATGTATCCCTTTGCTTAAAGCTATTTATGTTGCGCACGGGGGTGTTTGAAGGTTTGACTAGCCGTTTGAGGGAAATGTGAACAAAAATCAAAATTTTTTGAATTTCTGGCCGTGATATTGACGTTTAATCAAAACGCTAACTTTGTGCATGATAAAATCGCCTAATTCGCAACGGAATTTTTACCGAATGAGGACGCAAGAGAGAAAAATCGAAGAAACCCAAACTCTTTTACATTATGAACCGGAAGAAAACTAAAATTCTTTGCTTTAACGAGTCATGTTTGCATGGTGTGTGGTGAAATGGGAAAAGTAGGTTTGACAAGCCACTTGTGTGTTGTATTTCGCTCTTTATAAACAAAAACTTTTTGTTCAAAAATTTGCAAAGCGATTTAACAACTCTGTTATGTAAAACATGGTTGCATTTGTTATCTGCAAATATATCGAGAGAAAATTCCTCAAAAACTCCTCAAAATAAAAATTCTCAAAAAATACTCAAGCGCGCCCGAAATTCCTCACGTTTTGAGGAATTACTCACAAAGTGGCAACACTGTTGTTGTGTTAGGACAAATCAATAAATAAAAAAAAAATTATAAAAACTTATATATGTATAAAAATATTGCATACGCACTTTAAGAAGAACTTTGTTATACACGTTTGTTTAATTATGTAATCGGTTACATTGGTTCTAGAAAATCATTTCTTTTAAGTATTTTTTCTTATAAGCGTTTTTTATATACATATGTATGTATGTATGTATACACAAACCTACGTGCATTTGCCTTTAAATACATATGTATGTACCTACATACATATGTATATAGTTAATGCATCGCGTTGGGCTTTGTGCAGGAAACAGCTTTCTTATATCCATTTCTTTCTTTTAATACATATGTATGTATGTATGTATGTAGGTATACACGTTCTTATAAACAATATACAGATAACACAATCGATTTTGGACACCATGGCCCTCGCAACCGGCATGTCATTACGCTTTCACCAATACTTATGCCTTAGCGGCTACTACGTAGACTCTGCCGCGACGGGCATTAGCAGCGACGGCGATGTTGGCAGCGGCAGCGACAGCGGTAATGGCAGCAACGAAACGCTTGCCAGTTAAGCACAGAACAAAGTCGCATAGAACAGCAGTAACATATCGTTGGCGTCGTCGGTATTACCGAATCAACTAGCAAGCGGTCACAACGTATCGGCCGAGGTAGAATTAAGAGGGAATATTTACAATTTTATGCAAAACATAAACTCATTGCACACCATATAAGTAGAATAGAAAGAAAGCGTGGCTGGTATGAAATTGAAGAACTTTAAATGCTAAAACGGTAATAACCACTACAAACGGTAATAACCACTACAAACGGTAACAACCCCTACAAACGGTAATAACCACTGTGAAAAATTACAAAGAATATGAAAATTAAGATTTTTTGTGGGAAAACCCAAAAGAAAATATGTTATACAAATAATAATAATAATAGATTGGCGCTTACACAAAATATGTTATGCTAATTATTGGAATTTGTGCAGTGAATATCGACTGAATCAAATTTAAGTATACTACTTACATACATATGTATAAATATGTATGTATGTATGTATATGTCCATACGTGCATACATAGAAACATATCGCTACATAAAGGTGAAAACGTGCCAGTTCCATTTTTTTTAAATTAGTTTTTGATGCAGAATGGCAGGTAATACGAAACTACATCAGTTTTTCGTCTCTCCTGAACAATTTAAAAATAATAGACTTGGCACCTTTTCCTTAGTGACGATATGGTACCTTAATGTATCTATTGATCGAAAAATACGGCAATATACATACATATATGTACGTGCATATGCTGACCTAGCCGAAGGTAAAATGTATCTGTCGATGATTGGACCAGTTATTCAACGCGAAAGCTAAAGTTGAGTGAATAAATACTCAAGTAGCTACATATGTATGTATGCACATATCGTACGTTTAATAACATAGAGAATTATTTCAAAATTTAAATTTTATGGGAAAACGCAATCATAGTTCGTTTAGTTCATACAATTGGTATACCAAAAGACAGATGGAAAGACGCATATCTTCATCATTTTTGGGAAGTTTAGTCATCTGTTAGACTAAGAATATTCTCCTTAGTCTGTGTTTATACGCGGAAACTTTTGTCGACGCTATTTTTCATTTTCCCTTTTGGTGTTGCTCGTTCCTTTTACACACGGCGATTTTTTTGTATGCAATTGTTTTTGTCAGCTGTGAACCCATGAACCAAAAATACAATATCACGTAAGAACGCGACGTTGTATTTGTAACTTGTTTTGAGAAAAAGATTCATGGAATAGGGTTCGTCAGCTGAGCGTTTGTTTACATCACAAGCACCACAATTTATACTTTTATTTAACTAAAGAAGAGTTAATTCAACATGACAACACATTTTAAAGCATTTTAGTGGCTGACAATAATTTTGGCTAATTTTTGTTTTCTTTGCTTTGTTTACTTTTAGCTCGTTTTCCCGCGAAATAAGATGGCGTAGAACCCGCTCAAGAAACCGACTTTTTTCACTCTCTTGTGCTTACGTGATCTTGTGTCGTTCGTTCATGCTGTGACCCGATTGAGAAAATACAAAGGTTGCGCCGATCTCGGACCGCTATTCCTCTCTTAAGAAATTTGACAGAATCGTTGTTTGCATGGCGTCACACTTGTGCAACTTGTTTACGTTTTCCTTGCAACATTTTTTCTTCTTCTTCCATTCTTGCTCACGTTTTGGCATTTCTCTCTCGCAATTGCACCAGTGTGACGTCACACAAAAGTTATTCTCAAAAATCCTCTCTGATCGGCGCAATCTTGTATTCTATCATTCTTGATGCTGTGAACCGCTAACTCAATTTACACAGACGAACGAGAGCACAAAGCGTGTTGCCCGAGCACGAGCAACTCGGTGCCTCTCTCCTTTCTTCGTCACGCTCTCTCCAACAAACGTCGAGTTGCGGCAACAAAAATCGCCGTGTTTGAATGAGCACTTATCAAGCTTATTAATTGTATGTAGAAATCTCCAAAAGCGTAGATTTTGAATTACAACTCTATGTTATTAAACGTGCGATATGTATGTATGTATATACGTTCGCTATTACGTTATCATATATAGTTGTCTCTTTTCAATTAAATATTATTATGCTACAAATATCGCGTTAAATAATGCAAAAAATGCCACATGAATATCGCTAAGCTGCAAATGTGTTGGTTTTTATTTACAATTTTGTAAGTGGATTGGATAATGCGTTATGTCGGTTCTGCTGGGTATATACCAGCGTGAAATATGTTCCCCATTGCAAAAAAAAAAGTATTTTGAAAGGTATATGTATGTGCATATCACATTCTATGCATATACTATGTATATGTACATTTGTATGTATAAAACGAATAAGAACAAATTAAAAAAATAAAACGTACTTTGTATATGTAGACACACACTTATAAGTACATACATCAACTAAAAAGGTAAGTAGATAAATATCTAGGTATGTATTTATAAAATTTCCTCAACCTGATTAACAAAAATGTGAAGGTTTGGTGTAAATACATGCGTACATTCATATGCAAAAATTATAGTGATGGCATGATAAAAACAAATTAAATTTATCTTCATATACACATATTTATATTGACACTCTTAAATTGCGGGTATTAAAATATCCTCAAAGATGTACATATGTACCTACATCATATATGTATGTAATACTCCTATATTGGCGGAAAGAGCTAGTACCGTCCGAAAACACTACAGTACAGATATATCAATAAACACGTACGAAAGAAAAGGAACACATACGTTTATAAATAAACATGTGCACAACACATATACAAAAACGGCACTCAAGTACACAACACATTGACAAAAACGGTACTAGACTGTCTCGCTTTGATTTCGGAATGCTTACACATTGAGAAGTTAGCTTACTGCCAATATAGAAGTTAGTCTGTTCCAATAGCAGTCCGGTTTACAGGATTTAGTCAGAACTTACAGGAAGTCGTTCCTATTGACATAAAACCTGTAAGTGGGAACACATTTGAGAGAGTAACTGAGCAACTGTTCCTAGTCAGAAGTTACAGGATTTAGTCCGGAGTTTCTTTTCCTGTAAGTTCATGAAAAGTGTCAAACGATCAGCTGATTTGCATGTGCAAGCAAAAACTAACAGCGGTGAAAGCAAAGTGCCTTAAATTTGTAAAAAAATGAAAATAAACAACGAAATGTTTGAATATGTATAGATTTTAATAATTATTTAGTGATATTTCAGCTAAATCAGTGTTGTACAAATGACATGTAAACAAACCGACTGACGTTTTTACAGGAAATAGTGCTTTTTGCGTTCCTATGCACTTCTGCATCTGTTCTCCTTTTACTCTCATTTGAGAGAGTAAAATTGTAGTTTGACAGTTCCACAGGTTTTAGTCCGAAGCTCAAAGGAACAGACTAAGTATTACATATATGACCTACATACATACATACATATGCACGAACATTTGCGAACATTTTGTAAGATATTTATAGTACTTAAAAAAAAAAAAACTGAAAAAATATGGTACACTTCAAATATATATAGTAGTATATTTAAAAGAACAAGTAAAAACGCTTTTTAAGTAAACATCTTTTTTCTTAATATATTTCTTTGCTCCTTTGGTAGTTTTTCACAATTCCTTGTTAACCACGAAAGTATTATATACTTTATCGCAATCAATATTAAAATTAATATAAATCAAAAATTTAATTTTGTTAGTAAGGTATTTCACATCCATAACCGAAAAAACTCTTCCAGTGAATGCCGAAGTAGCAGGAATAGAGAGTAGAAATGAAATAATTTGAGCGTGTATGAATCGGTAACAAAGTTCGCGGCGAGTAAATTTTTGACAACTACGAATAAAATTTTAGTAGCTCATGAGGCTAGTGAAATTTTTGACAAATGCATAGAAAATTTTGACAATCGCAAGGACTGTTGATGTGTGTAATTTTTCGTTAAATAAAAGCATAAATTGATGAATTGCAATCAACGATGGTAGACTTTTTCTTATAATATTAATTTCACTTCAATTTGTAATATTTTATTCGGCATAAATCTGCGGTTATCAAAAATTTACCGCTGACAAAAAAGATTTCATTTCACACAGCAGATTGGCAAAACTGTCTCACCATAGTAGTGGTATTCATCTAAACCGATAACTTTATCAAGCAGATAATCTTATAAGTTTATGCACTCTGTTACATGAACGACCCACACTCTCTTTTCGTTTACACATTCGACAATAGTCGTGTTTTCTTTGGTTATAAAGCGCAGTGTCACTAACTTTATACTTCTAGCACGGGGATAAAGAAATTATAGAAACTACCTCACTAAATTGGAAAAAATTATATTTACGAGATATCTATTTAAATAAATGTACATATAACATAAAGGCTATTTATTTGAAGCAAGTTACAAGAAACAATTGCAGAATGTCTGTTTGTGTATGAATTCATTTATCACGGCTACCAAACTTTGCGAATTATCAGTGAAACAAAACAAACAGACGGGATAATAATTGAACCAGATCTCTATCAGGATCATATATTTGCGTGCAAAATTTGTATGCTGATCCCGATTATTGCCTAAGAAAACATAGCTAGAGTTGCGACAGAGTTGCATTGTCTTCAGTTTATCAAGTTTATTCAGTGAAATCGCTGGATAAATTTATCAGAAATGTGTAAACGAGTTTCCATACAAATTTTGACAGTTCATTTATAAGGTTTACACAATTATAAGTTTATACGGTTTACAATGCATTTATAAGGTTTGATGAATACCCTTAGTAAAAATATTATTAAACAGCTTTCCCCATAGAACTTTGTTACCGATTCACACACGCCCTTTAAAGTAAATTTGGTGATTCATTACACTATGCGACAGTCAAAATCGGGATGGGATGAAACCAACGGGAAATGTTATATCGGTCAAAAATAAGTTATACGTGTCCCGGCGTTTCGCTGGGTCACGTCTAGGAATCGAGATATATATATAACTATCATATAGGGGAAATTGTCACCTTTGGTGGTCTTTTTTTGACATAACTCGAGAACCACTAGTCCGATTTTGCTCAAACAAATTTAAAAAAATTAAAAATTACAATTCCTGTAATCTGTTCATATAACGTTTTTCTATATAATCAACAGTTTTGCCGGTAAAAATAAATGTATGAAGAAAAAAAATATTTTTTGCCTAAAATATTAAATTTTTTTAAAACTGTTGATTATATAGAAAAACCTTATACAAACAGATTAAAGGAATTCTAATTTGTAATTTTTTTAAATTTGTTTGAGCAAAATCGGATTAGTGGTTCTCGAGTTATGTCAAAAAAAGACCACCAAAGGTGACAATTTCCCCTATATGATAGTTATATATATATCTCGATTCCTAGACGTGACCCAGCGAAACGCCGGGACACGTATAACTTCTTTTTTACCGATATAACTTTCCCCGGTAGTTTGAACCCTTCCCGATCACTGACCCCTACCATTTGTCTCACAGTGTTATCAGCGATTTTAAAAATGCTTCCATTTTTGATGTGTGGTTCTATTCATAAACTCACCACCACCTTTTATTTTGAAGAATATTTCTTGTAATATTGTTATTTCAGTATAAAGGTCATCCATTTTCATGCACATATTTTCTTACATATTACTGAAATTTCCCAGCCAGCAAGGAAGCTTAAATTTTGCCGACAGTGCAGTTTAGTTAAATTTTCCGTATCCGAAAACGCAAAAAAAACTCCTACAGTTATCATCAATTTTCGTATCCGGAAAACGTTCGAAAAAGGTGATGTCAGTTGAAAGCAATAATTGTATTTTATTTACTCAAGCTAAACATTTGAAAGCATGCATTCGTAGTTGGCAATGGCTGAGCGTGCAGAGGAGTGTGCCGCTATTTGTTAGCTTCCAGAAGGTGCCGAATTCCGTCAGGCGCTACCTAATTTTTTTTCTTTTGAACCATGAAAAAGTATCTGTGAAGTGCAGAAGGAAAGCGTATTGAACGAAAAATTGAATCAGACAAATTTCAGAAAAAACAGCAGAAAACGTATCCGTTTCACATACTCTTGTGTGTACATACGTTTCTGCCGCACACTTTTGTGGGAAAACGGATCGTTGAAGTATCCGAAAATCGAATCAGTAAACGGACAAAAATCCGCACTTCATCCACTTTTTTGTACTTTTTCGGATCGGTTTTCGGATTTTTGGCTGGCTGGGTTATTTATATTTATAACTGAAAAAATGTAGTATTTTTGCGAACTATATATTTTTTCAACAGTACATATATAGTACGCAGACCGAAAAAATAGTACAATACTATATATTATAGTACGTTTGGCAACCCTAGCATATACGTTAATTTATAAAAGTACATTTATACATTTGTATGTGTATGCACACCTATATACATACATATGTATGTATATATGATCAAGTACTAATGAAAGCCGAACGGAACCTAGGTCAATACTGTTTCTAGTGCGACAGGAAAAATTATTAGTGGCGTGCGAGCTTACAGCGAAATATATATGTACATATGTCATACAAACGAGCATACATACATGTACATATACATACATACATAGATGTGGAGTGAACGAGTGCATTAGATGAAAGTAAATAAATCTGTATATGTACATATGAACACACGTTCATATATACTCGGTACTGTACATACATACATAAATCTGTACATACCCTGCAGCAATAAGGCGGCCAATTTTCCGTTAAGGACTAGTACTTCACCGGTTATAATTTGACTGGTCAGAATTGGACATTTGCTTGCATCGAAAATGTCAGCCTTCGACTAGTCCCCAAGGAACCGGCCTAGAGATAGACGAAAAGTACAGTTTGGCACTGACAGGGTGGTGTTGTCTTGCAATTCAATAAAAAAATTTAAAGAACACCACCCTGTAAATGTCCCAATCGCTTGGTCTGGCCTTGATGCAAAGTGAACATTTGAACACACATTTACATGCGTGGCTGTAGCTCAGTGCGCAGAGATGCTTGCCACTATATGTTAGCTTGCAAGAATGATAGAATACAAGATTGCGCTGATCAGAGAGGATTTTTGAGAATAACTTTTGTGTGACGTCACACTGGTGCAACTGCGAGAGAGAAATGCCAAAACGTGAGCAAGAATGGAAGAAGAAGAAAAAATTTTGCAAGGAAAACATAACCAAGTTGCACCAGTGTGACGTCATGCAAACAACGATTTTGTCAAATTCGTTAAGAGAGGAATAGCGGTCCGAGATCGGCGCAACCTTTGTATTCTCTCAATCGTGGTTAGCTTGCAGGAGGGTCCGGGTTCAAATGCCGTCAGAACCAACATGGTTATAAAATGATAAAATTTTTTTTTTTGTGTTTCCGAATTATGAAAAAGCATCTGCGAAGTGCAGAACGCAATCTTACTCCAACGAAAAAAATCTCCAAAATTGGACTAGTCCAGGACTATCTTACGGTCAGTGTTGATTGGACCGGTCCTTTTCCAATGACACGCCAATGCCAAAAATGGCAGTTGAAACCATTGGCAGGGGAATTATGAGGGACTAGTGCTGGTAACAATAGTGACTATCTGAGGGCTAACCCAGGGTGAGTCTCAATTGCTGCAGAGTATCCATATGTATGCATGTATATGTATATGTACATATATACATTACACCGTCCGTTTAAAAAAGTGCTTTTTGGCGGACGGAAAAAGTCGTGATTTAAAAATTTCATTGATCTATACTTTAAGCACGTGCACGTTGCAATTAAAAAGTTGGAAAACCATTTTCATTCGGGGAAAAATGTTCTATTCAGAGTAAATGAAAATCGTGAACTCTATCGGTACTAAGGCATCCAATCTCGGAACATTTTTTGAATCCCGGGATTTCGGGATCTTAAATTGCTTATCCCTGGATCCCGCAATATTTCGGAATATTATTTCCATTAATTAAAATATGCTAACAAACTAGTTTTGTAGTCTTGCTTTAGTGCGAATACTAGAAATAAAAATTAATTTGTGTTTTTAAGTAAAGAAATATACATTTTTTTTATTTTATATCAGTTTAAAAAGCTTATTACAAACTGAATAAACTAAAAACTAAATAATAGCGGCAAATCAGCTGCACTTGATAGTGAATAAGGAAAATGAATTAGCAACAAGAGTTTACGGGGTGTACACATAGCTCAGTGGTTAACGCTTCTGACTTTGAACATCCATTACGCAGGTTCGATCCCTGCTGAAGTCTAGAAAAGAGAAGTCTGAAGAGGAGATGTTGGTGATCCCCGAAATAGCTGCTATAACTTCTTTTTAAATTTTTTTTTATAAACAATCGGGGTACAAAGCTCAATAAAAATATTAAAAATAAAATGTTAATAAGCCACAATAACATTAACAAATACATAGTTTAGGAAAAGCCTGCCTTAAACTAAACAATAAAGCAAATAAGCAAATGGATGTATAGAATTGACAACAACAACCACGCTGTCGAGTTTAAATAGCGGCAAATCAGCTGCACTTGATAGTAGTTGGTTGAATAAGGAAAATGAATTAGCAACAAGAGTTTACGGGATGTACATAGCTCAGTGGTTAACGCTTCTGACTTTGAACATCGAATTCGCAGGTTCGATCCCTGCTGAAGTCTAGAAAAAAGAAGTCTGATGAGGAGATGTGGTGATCTCCGAAATAGTGCTATAACTTCTACCGCTTAGACTTTGTTGCTTTTTCAATTTTTCCTAATAAACAATCGTGGTACAAAGCTCAATAAAAATATTAAAAATAAAATGTTAATAAGCCACAATAACATTGACAAAAAACTATGGAATTGGAAGTCAGTCATATTGCAGTCTTTCAGTAGGATTCGAACGGACGATCCCACTGACTCAGCCAGTTGCATAGGCACTGTGCTAAGTTCGCCTTGTAAATTCTTGTTGCTACTTTCCACTATTTTCATTTGTTAAGCCAACTACAATCAAGCGCAGCTGTTCCACTGCCATTCACACTTGATCATGTGGTTGTTGGTTTTGTTTGTTTTTGTTAATATTTCTATTATTAGAATGCTTAACTTTTTAGGTGTGCTCGTCCTTAAGTTATTTGTTTTTTTGTTATTTTATGGCTTTATAACCATTACAGTCAACAATTTTTATTGAGCTTGAGGCCGTTTTTAATGAAAAACTTATTGTTAAAAAGCAACAACAAATTGAAAAATGGTAGAAGTGATAGCTATTTCGGAAATCACCACATTTCCTCATCAGACTTCTTTCAGTAGGATTCGAACCGACGATCCCACTGACTCAGCCAGTTGCCTANAGCGCAGCTGTTCCACTGCCATTCACACTTGATCATGTGGTTGTTGGTTTTGTTTGTTTTTGTTAATATTTCTATTATTAGAATGCTTAACTTTTTAGGTGTGCTCGTCCTTAAGTTATTTGTTTTTTTGTTATTTTATGGCTTTATAACCATTACAGTCAACAATTTTTATTGAGCTTGAGGCCGTTTTTAATGAAAAACTTATTGTTAAAAAGCAACAACAAATGAAAAAATGGTAGAAGTGATAGCTATTTCGGAAATCACCACATTTCCTCATCAGACTTCTATCAGTAGGATTCGAACCGACGATTCCACTGACTCAGAAGCTTTGAGAGCTTTTCAAATATTTAAAAAAACGCGATTTTTTGATACTTTAACCACGTTTTTCTCAAAATCTAAAGCTGATGGAAACTTTGTACTTACAGATTCGTAATCAGCACAAAAAAGGCTATCGAAACCAGCTTTAACATTTTAGGAAGCAAATTTTTTCAAATTTTTGTTGGCCTGTGTAATATTTGAATTAGTAAAAGTCACCATAGAAAAAAAGAGCCCGACGGATTTTGCTCTCTTTTTTTTGGAAAATGTTCAGTGAAATAGTAGCAACAGGAATCGGCGAAGAGAAGCAACTTGAGGGTTGAAGTTGTTTCCAGGGTACCGTGATATACTTAAGTACATTCGCGTAAATTTTAAATAGGAAAAACCGAAATTAACTTCACGTTATGCATATACAAAATGGCAAAAATTATCATGAAGACCGCTGTACCAAGCTACGTCACCGCCACGAGAAATTTGTTCTTTCATGATAAAAAAATTCAGAACTTGAGCGTTTCATCATTATCAATCATTCAGCTCTACGGATTGTGCCACAAAACTGCATTGCTTATAATATCAGAACCAAAGCCACTGTACTTATAGGGAATATATTGGCACCAAATTCACTTGTATCTTCCTTTTTTGTTTGGATGAAAAGTGTCCTGGTCGATGGTTCAGGATTATGGCGGCCCTCCCTTACATACATATAGTATTTATACATATACACATATGTGTAGTGATATTAGTATGCCACAACATATATGTATATACTTACGCATATATTTATATTTATATTCATATATTTATATTTATGCATATATATATATATATATATATATATTTAGTGAAGTGATAAGTCGCTTGCATTTTCAGTCATTGCACAGCACCCTATGGCAGCTAAAGCATGACTCCCCCAACGGAGTATCCATATTGATACATGGTAAAAGGGTCACATCTTGCACTATCGCTTCATCGGCCTGCCCGCATATCTCTCTCTCTCTCTCTCTCTCTCTCGCATATCCGGCATATGAAGTGCATGGTTGACTTGATGTGCATCTATAAACCATATGAGCTCATTGAGCTCGATACATTGGGCCTCATGCATAAAAAGTGAGCTTAAGCTCCGACTCGATTTTCAGTACAAATTCTTGAGCTTGAGCTCACCCTTTCAGTGCAAAAATTGAGTCTGAGCTTAAGCTCACTTTTTATGCATAAGGCCCATTAACACTTGCAACAAAGGTAATCCCTACCTCATCTACTCTTCTAACTCGATAACAACTCTAAACCTGGTCTCCCGCTCTCCCTCAGCTTAACACCAGGCATTCCTCGATCCGCAACCAATTATAGCACTACCCACTTCGACCATCGAAGCCCCCATCAGAAATTGACTGACAGCCATCGAGGGGATGCTGGTGGGAAAAACTCATGTTGCCTTCAATATCAGAAGGTCCATCTACTTTTTTGCTTTCACTGACAAGACGGGACTGCAGAAAACTTGTTGGACAACAATTTGCCCATCCCGCCTTGAAGAGGATGAGACGATGGAACACTTTTTGTGCTTCTTGCTTGCTTGCTTGTTTATCATAAATTTTTCTAGATTCGGTCTTTTCTCTTTTGTCAGTTTCTGAATTAAAAGTTTGGCCTTAAAACCTTTGTGGTTTTGTTTTTTCAAGTTTTGCCACCGAAACCAGAAAAAGTTTTGAAAGGGGTATACGAGAAAAGCAAGTTTGGGAACCTCTGCTGTACACTTTACTCTTCTTCTTCGCATCTGCTGCTGCGATAGTAGACTGGCGCACGAGGCACGTGTGCCAATTAGACAGTGACCTATAAGAATTCTTGTGAGAATAGAAACCTTGGGCCATTTAAACCCTAAGAGTACATTCGTGCGTTTTTTTGTCGTAACAAGGCTATGTAAGCCTAGCATTTTCACAGAAGGAGAGGTTACTCCAGCGTTTGTTTGCTGCTTTTATGGCGCTGTCCTTAACATGTAAAAGTGGACATTGAGATACCTACTTTGTCCTTCCCCGAAGAGATGGGGCGGCTTTGCGGTTGCAGTCAATAAGTATATCGGTGTACAGCAATGCTGGGCACACCAACACAGTCTCATTTTGTCATGGCAATAGTGCGTCGCGCTCAGTTATAGTTGCCACATTTTTATAAATGTACTAAAGCTGGTATTTTTGGTGCCTGTGTCTTTTGCCCTATTTTGCTTATACGTGTAGTGAAATAATGAATCGTAGAAGTTTTTAGTAACTAATAATATTAGTTTATAGAAACTTTTCCATACGAAAAATTTAATACTTTTAAAAAATTTAAATAGGTTTAACTCATTTGTTAAATACCTGCACACAATTTTATTGGAATCTAATCTTTGAAATGCTGGCCGGCCAGATGATTTCGTTGTTTAGATTTTATTATTTTCATATAAATAGGAATTTAGTGCTAAAAATAGAATATAACTTATAAATATTATTCATTAAGTATTTTTGCGTATAAACCAGCATTTAAATTTCTATATCGATTTCTTTAGATAGAAACAAATTATTCTAAAACATGGCATGCTATTTGTGCACTTTTTTAAAAAATCATGGAACTTATTACAAAATTATTGAACGTTGGTCAGCAAGCAGCTCATTTTATATTTTTTTTAAATTGTCACGGCATGCAAAATACAGTTTGCTTGTATTAAAAATACGAAGGAATAACCACATAACGGATATTGCGGCTTGTTAAAAGTTCTTTGAACAATAAACTCTAGTTCTTATATAGGGTCGCACTATTTTGTGTTTGAACCGTCGCAAATGCAGGCAAACACCAATCTAAAAAAAACACACTACTTTTCGCTTTGGGGATTTTTTATAAATTTTCTCCTCAAACTGTGGCAAGCGCGTGCTAAAATTACGAAGAAAAATAATCCACAGCCGGGCATGGTGTTACCTTGGTGAAATCTGCAAGCAGACTGAATCGAATTTCGCTGCTTTGCTTCTGTGTACGTATACGAACTGCGACGCTGGCGTTGCTCGCGAGCAAAAATTGCCCAGCTCTGGTGTACAGGCACCCATATGAGTTGCATTCTATAATACTAGGCCATCTCGTTTAGAGATCTCCGGTGATTCGGTGAGTGACTTTGTGTTATCTACGCATGCATTTGCAGCTTTCAGCGCTTTCGGAGAAGATTAAGACCCGTCTTTTCTCATTAGGTCTTTTAACTACGAGCCGGGTGGTCTCCTGGATAGCCAGAATCTCCGCCTGGGATACCCTGCAGTGGTCGGAAAACCGAAAAGATGTCTCTAGTTCCAGCTCCGAGGAGAATCTTTCCCGATCTTTCCGTCTAGTTTCGAGCCACCAGTTTACATATTTATCGGGTTGCGTATGCGGTGAGGACTGGTTTTCCTGTCCTGTCGAGTTGGCATGGTAATTTTATAGTATTTGGTGATGGTATTTGATGGGATGCAGTAGTAAGTATGTACTTGTAAGTATCGGTATGGGTGCCATATTCCCTGGACTTTACGAGTGGCCATATGTACCATTAGTACAGGAACCTGCTTCTCTGAGCCTCAAGGCTATTTCTCCAGCAATTGCCTCGAGCGGAGACAAATGGAGAACCGCATTAACGGCTTCTGTAGGCGAAGAGCACAGAGATCCGCTTATGCATATCACCGCACTTCTTTGTACCCTTTGAAATTGTTTGAGCGCAGTTGCCTTACTAAGCGTAGGCCACCCTACCAGTGGCGGATACACGATTTTATTTGGGGAGGGGCAAATGGGATCAACTTCTCAAATGACGTTAAATTACAGGCATCTAACTTGATTCACAGCGGAGTGACCAATCGAAGCTATAGTATGACCACAAGTATCCAACCTGCTTGAACCCTCATTTGTTCTTCATGCATATAGAGCTTCGAGTAATTTTTATGAAGTGTGAAGTAAAGTGTTTTGTGATATAATTTTAATTTTAGTAAGTTTCATTTTGTGAATTTGGTGCAGATCCATTTACAGAGTCCCCTATAATAAAACAATTATACTATTTTGAACAAAAAACACAAGATAAAAAGTTATACGTGGGGTTTATTAAAGCAATATAAATATATATATAAATACTTATTTTTTACTACAATGTTTGCCAAATGATCGGAGACGAGCAAAATATTATCCAATAGCAGTATAAATATTGTGCAGGGACGTGAACCATTTTTGAACTGAACCGGTTTTGAACCGAAAACCCGCTTTTTTCTATTAATTAACTGAACCATTAACCGAACCGAAATTTTCCACAAATGTTTGATCCGAACCGAAAACCGAACCACTTTTCACAAAAGGTTTAGAGGTTCGTTTCAACCAATTTTCAATAGATAAATTTAACCACTTTTTTTGTTAAATGTGGTAATACATACCATGTTTGTTTACCATGTGGTAATATCAAATGTAATGGCAACCCATTTCATTTGACAGACACTGGACACTTATCCTTGCGCGTTGTTGCACTGGACCAGAGTGTTCAGATTTGGCGATTTCGCGCCAATTTGGCGATTTTTCTTGGATATTTGCGCGTAAAAATTTAGGAAATCGCCATTGGCGATTTTTTCCCGTCAAATAAATTTTTTCC
The DNA here is from genome assembly GCF_001687245.7 of Rhagoletis zephyria. Lineage (NCBI taxonomy): Eukaryota > Metazoa > Arthropoda > Insecta > Diptera > Tephritidae > Rhagoletis > Rhagoletis zephyria. The sequence goes on from NW_016157372.1 coordinate 108,695, forward strand.
AATTATAAAAATATACAAAACTTAGTTTTCCACGATAATTTTACAGAAGAGGCTAATGAACTGCGTGATAAACTTGACTTAAGAAGCATACTAAAAGACTGTCAAAAATGTTTAATCACCCTTATCCAAGAAACGATTTTGAAACGATTACCTAGTCACTTAAATACTTTTAAAAAGCTTTGATTTTGTCATCAGAAACGTGTGTGAATCACAAGAGGGCGAGTTTCAGGGACCTGCCAATTCACAATTTGACTTTCAAGGAAAGAAAAGCAGCATAAACTGAATATTTTAATCTTTTAACTTTCCCATGGAATAATTTTTTCAGAACCATTCCATCCGACTCTGAAGAATTTTGAATAATTGCTTACGGAGTGAAAACCGCAACAGGCAATAAAATGTCTGGAAATATAAGTAACGTAGCCTTCATATTATTTCTTTGCCGCACTCACATGCTTTTGTTGAGCGCGTTTTCTCCGTAATGAATTCAACAAAAACTAAGATTCGAAATAGGATGAGGTTGGAAAGCCTTAATTCAATTATTCGAATAAAGTGTTATATGTATGAAGACTATAGTTTCTGCTGCAAAACGTTCAAACAGTATGCTATCAAGATTGAATAGCTCAATATATGACAACAACAGAAATGTAAATGATTCAGACTTTATAGGTGATTTTGAAGAAATTGTGGAAATAGCTGATCTCGCCTTATTATAGGTTTCTATTTTATTTTTAGCGCCGATCGCTTAAAAGCGGATTGTGCGATTAATCAATTAATATGAGTTATAATAAATTTAATAATTGCGCAGTCCTATTGCAAAATGTGTTGAAACAAATATTTTTAAAAAGTATGCGTATTTTTAAAGAAAATTGTTTTTACATCACTATTATATAAGTGATTTGTGTTATTTATTATTACCCTCCGAAGGTATTATAATCGTTTTTGGGTTTAAAAACTATATTATAACAAGGTCTCATTTTTAAAATAAAATATTTGTTAAATCGATTTCATGAATTTTATTAAAAAAAAATTGGCGATTTTTTTCAGAAATTGCGCTTTTTTTAACAATCTGGACACCCTGCACTGGACACTTAAACTTGGGCGTTATTGTTTTATTTCTAAACCGTTGAACCGAACTGAAACCCTGGTTCAATGAACAAAAAAACCGCTTTGACGAACAAACTCAAAAGTGCAAAAACGGTTCGAACCGCTGAACCGAACCGACCAAATTTTTCATCCGGTTCACGTCCCTGATATTGGGTTAATATTAATTCGTTAGACAATTTAAAGCTAATTTGGGCGCAGAAGTGGGCATTCTCCTATTTTTCATCCCTTTATCCATATACTTAATATTTCGGGGTAATACTGATTAAGCCGGGACTTATTCATTTTTTTTGAGGTGAATGTGAAACTTTCTACGTTCACCGCGATCGCCCCCACCGCCCGTCCATTGTATTCGCCACTGCACCGTACCCTACAAGGGCTCTGTAGAGCAGAATCTGACGAACAATGGTCGTGTTGATCCAGTGGGCTATCCTAGGTGAGAAGGTCCAATCGCGTTTTTGCATGTGAAGAACCCTGTGGTGTCTTCCTCTATGCGTTCCATTGTGTTGTCATTTCAAAGCGCCTTACTGCTGAGAGTTAATCCTAGATACTTGGTAGTAAGTTTAAATATCAGACTCGAACCATCGTATTTAAAGGATGCAAGAGCAGTTACTTCGTACCGTCTGGTAAAAGGGCTATCTCAGTTTTAGTTGGGTCAAATAATTATTGAGGCAAAAGCAGCTTCCATGAGATCGCACAAAGTTGAAGGAAGTTTCCCCCTGTACGATAACACTGTGGAACAAATTCAGGTTAGCAAAAGTTAGGTCGATTCTGAGAGTGAGGGGTGAAAATAGAGGCTAAATTAGAAGACCCGTATCGCGGCGTTTGTTTATGTTAGTTCGAATTTTTTTTTAATCGACCTTCGAACTTTGCAGTCAAATGCCGATTTTCAGCATATTGTTTATTTGGTTTTTTGGCTATAACTCGTCGACTAATTGATATTTTTTCAATCTGTTAAAGCCAGGGACCGCAAATAACGATTATCCTTTGAAATTTCAACTCAAAAAATCACGCGGAAAGAGAAATGCTACGTGCATAAGGAGTAAACCATTATATTTCTTATTACTGGGAGTACCTTCAGCGGCACTGATTTTTATTTTTTAATTTTTACTTATAAAAATCAAGTTTAATCATTATATTTTGAGTTTTATTTTTTACTCAGAAAATAATCGTTATGTTTTGAGTTTTATTTTTTGCTCGGAAAATAATCGTTACGTTTTAAGTTTTATTTTTTGCTCGGAAAATAATGGTTACGTTTTAAGTTTTATTTTTTGCTCGGAAGCCATATTATTTCACTCTAAGTTTTCTATTGATAATGGGTGGAAGTATTGCAAAATATCATGTTCCTAGCTGCATAAATGTAGAAGTTATAACGAAAAATCTCATATCTGAACAATCAGTTGTATGGGAGCTATATCTTATAGTGGTCCGATTCTTCCGGTTCCGACAAATGATTAATACATTATAAAAATACACCCACCTACCAAATTTCATCTGGATATCTCAAAAACTGAGAGACTAGATTGCATACAAACAGACAGACAGACAGACGGGCAGACGGACATGGCTAAATCGACTCAGCTCGATGTTCTGATCATTTAAGTATACATTTTGATGGGTCTATCTCATCTTATTCTGGTACTTACAAACATCGGACCAAAGTTATAATACCATTTCATGCTCATGAAAGGTATAAAAAGACTTAGTTTTGTGGAAAATATGTTCAAAAAGCATGAAAAAAAATTCCAACATTTTGCTTCATAAGCACTACAAAAATTTTCCAAATAAATTTTTTTTTTTAATTTTAATTGTTGCACAGGTCTCTAGCAATAACTTGGCTTTAACAGATTGAAAAAATTTCAATTAGTCGACGAGTTATAGCCAAAAAACCATATAAACAATATGCTGAAAATCGGCATTTGACTGCAAAATTCGAAGGTCGATTAAAAAAAAATTCGAACTAACATAAACAAACGCCGCGATACGGGTACACCTCGCCTACTCTGTCTATCGTCGCCTTGTACAGCTGTACCGATCTGTTGTAATCACAGGCGAACAAATTTACATTCCCACGAAACCAGCCTGCATCTGTGTGGTGGCGATCCAGGGTTGAAAATAAAGGCAAAAAGTTTGTTCCTTTTGGATGTAATTCACAGTAGAATAAGGATGCGACTTAAAATTTTGCCCGATTTAAATTTACAGATAATTCTTAAACTAGTAATCTGAAATTTGAAGACCTTTAGTATGGTGGAAAGCTTTTTGCGATCAGATTAGCAGAACTGGCGACTTTTCAATTCCCATATAAAAGTTTAATAGTAACGTTAATTTCTTCATGACCGAATGAACGGAGATTAGTATGGGACCACCCTTGAGGCAACACGATTCCGGCCGAAAAAGAATTATTGAAATAGGTTGACGTGGTCAAAAGTTATGCGGTAACATACACTGCCGGAACAAAGTATTGGCACAGCAAATTTTTCACAGTATATGCAACCATTTTCATTCTAATATTTTTCCGCTAATTTCGTATAAAAATATGGTTCCTCCTACAAAAAAAAAACATAAAAATATAGTTCCTAAACTTTGTGCAAAACTCGCGAAAATTCAACGAATTTTCATGAAAATTTTCAACTTTTTAATCAGATTTTTTAGAATTTTTTTGAATATGCAGATTTGATTGTAATAAAGTGCAAGTTTTAAGTGGGTAGGAATTACCGTTGATTTTTGGCATATGGAAAAAATGTAAAACACCTTCAACAAAAAAAATTCTCAAAAATCAGCACAAAGTTTAGGAATTATATTTTTATGTTTTTTGTTGTTAAATGAACCACATTTTTATACAAAATTGGCGGAAGAATATTAGAATAAAAATTGTTGCATATACATATTGTGAAAAATTTGCTGTGCCAATACTTTGTTCCGGCAGTGTACATACAAAAAGTATTCCGACGAATTGATAACCTTCTCCTTTTCCTGAGGTCGGTTAAAAAGCAAATAATTTTTAAGCAAAAATCAAAACCGACTTCAATTCTCAGACAAATATATATATATATATATATAAATATATATATATTTCATGATCCTATCATCGGATCTAAACCAGATTAGTATGGGACCACCTCTGTGATACTACCTATTCGATGCAAAAAGAATTATCGAAATTGGTTGACGTGGTCCAAAGTTGTGCGGTAACATACATAAAAAAATATATATATATTCCGACGAACTGATAACCTCCTCCTCTTTTGGAAGTCGGTTAAAAACGATTTTCGTTTATTCTGAATACAAATTTATCCCTGAATGCATATGGTTTTCTAAATTTTAAAATGCAGCACATTTTTAGACCAAAAACGTCTAATTCCGCCCGGTAAACTGTATATTAAAAAAAAAAGTTGAAATAACGAGTGGTCTAATGAACATACATAAATATGTACATATGTACGCTGATAAATTACATATACATAAATATATATTTCCGATGTAAAATACATGGAAAACTTCAAAGACCCGGTGGCAATATCTCAAAATAAAAAATACGGTTCTCCTTATTTTTGATATTTTTCATGTCTGGGGGTGGGATTTTGAACGCTAACTATGAAGATATTTCAAGAAAAAAAATTTTGTTTGGCACTCTGTATAAACGGCCACAACGTTTTTGTTTTTCTATAACCTTGTTATTTGATGTCCGAAGGTATTCAAAAATCCTACATAATTCCCCAGAAAGATTATCGGAAAACGGCACCCTGTACGCAATATTGATAATAATAACACAGGCAACACTGCTTTTGATGCGGCAAATGTTAAAGCTGTTTTTGATAGACTTTGCTGTGCTGATTGCGAAACCATACGTATAAAGATTCCATCGTCTCCAGATTTTGTGAAAAACGTGGTCAATGTTTAAAAAAATTGCGTTTTTTGAAATATTTGAGAAGCTTAAGCAAAGAAACAAAACGTGATAGAACCTTCCACTTCAGCTTAGATTAAAGCTAGAACCAGTGTTGCCACTGCCTTAGCCTCTGAAGTATCCATAAAAAATCGAAAACTGTATCCAAATGTATCTTTTATTCTTGTCACTTTGAAAAATTAGTTTTTCAGCTACATAAACCTGTATTTAATAACACCAACTAGTTTGCAAATTTTAAGAAGTTTTCCGACATGTAGTTAACTGTAATGCGAAAAAATCAACTTTTACATTCCGAGCAACTCTTCTCTTAGCATTCAAAGGAAATTGACAACCATGCCGATGGATAATTTTCAACAATAACTTGATTGTACTAAAAATAAATTATAACTTCTAAATTTTCAGTTATATGTCGTTAAGCGAGAATTCAAACAAGCCGGAAATAGAAATTTTTCTTGAAGGCGGAATTTACAGACATAGAGAAATTTTTGAGAATTTTTTTTAATTTCATAGATAGCTCCCAATCCACCACCATAATTTTCAGTGGGATACCTGTCAAAAAAGCTGCAACTAACTTTAGTGTCGACTTCATTTTGTCTATAACTACGGGCCTTTGTTTCCCAAATCCGTGTCTAAGGATGGAAAAATACTGACTACAACTACGGGCCAAAGTTTCCACACGTTCGATGTCTATTACTACGATTAGATTCCTACAAATAATTTATATTTAGTTCAGTAAATTGTTTTTTCATGCTGTTATGGTTACAATGTTTTTCAATCAAACTGGTGGATTGGGAGCTATCTATGAAATAAAAAAAATTCTCAAAAACTTCTCTATGTCTGTAAATTCCGCCTTCAAGAAAAATTTCTATTTCCGGCTTGTTTGAATTCTCGCTTAACGACATATAACTGAAAATTTAGAAGTTATAATTTATTTTTAGTACAATCAAGTTATTGTTGAAAATTAGCCATCGGCATGGTTGTCAATTTCCTTTGAATGCTAAGAGAAGAGTTGCTCGGAATGAAAAAGTTGATTTTTTCGCATTACAGTTAACTACATGTCGGAAAACTTTTTAAAATTTGCAAACTAGTTGGTGTTATTAAATACAGGTTTATGTAGCTGAAAAACTAATTTTTCAAATTGACAAGAATAAAAGAAAATTTTTTGCTTGGAGGACGAGGAGCCACCTGTTAAAAATGTACATAAATAAAAATCATTTCCTTAAACTTACAAATACTTATGGGAAAAAGTATCCAAAGTTACACTGAGGAAAAAAACGAAGTATCCCTCAAAATTTAAGGCGAAAATGTATCCAATTGGATACGTATGTATGAAAACGGCAACACTGGCTAGAACTCCCTACTACTGTCCCAGAAAATACCAGATCTGCACCTTGACGTGATGGTTATTGCATAATTCAACTTGAACTATGTCGTTCGAGTAATTTAATTCTTGAATTTGCGATTGTTTAGCCCAATTGATTATAAGAGGAACTGACAAATTTTATGCTACCCCGGGTGACATGAAATTTTCGAATCGTTATTGATAGTTCGAGTCCCGCTGCAATAGTTTTGGCGAAGCCGTATACTCGGATTAAACCGCGTCTTTGCTCTTTCTCAGTAATCATCGAAAGTAGAATATTCCCTCGATGAAAAAAGTATGCATTGTTTTCTACAAGAAATGTCTGCTTTCATTAATTGCTTCTGGTTTTTGTTTCAGGGGAAACCAGAACCGTGCATATACTATGTACTTTTACTAACAATTAAACTAATTTTGTCGAGGCGCTAAGATGGGTGCCCTTTCGTTACATGCAAACGCAGGATTCTAGACTCGGTTGTAAGCTATCGGGACGTTCTGATTGGATCGGATTTAAGACATTCTAATTTTTCATCACATCACCCTCGTTAATAGCAAAAACTTTACGATAAAAGTAGTGTTGACCGGAAGGTATATCCCAACTATCTATATTGTCTATTGTAAAGGTAGCTCGTTAAAATGAAATAAGCAAATTAGCCACTGTAAAGCTGGCCACACACGACGTACATGCACACGATCATGAATATGAAACATATTTAGTAGAGGATAAAGTAGTTGATTTAAAAAAATACTAATTTACTAACTTTTACGATGCAATTCGAATTGGTTTGAAGCAAAACCAATTGTTTGATCTGTTCTTTTAGTGTAAATAAAACGCAGCGTGTTTATTTTATTATCTGTTACAAAAAATATAAAGTACTAGCAGACCCGGCGAACTTCGTCCCGCCCAAGATTTTTATATATTTTATTCAAACTTATTATTATTATTATTATTATTATCTATATCTATACTAATTATATAAAGAGAAGTCCCTTTTTTTTGTAACAGGTAATCTCGCGAACGGCTGGTCCGATTTTCATGAAATTTTGTATACAAATAGCTTTCGGTAACCACCATGTTTTAGGCTAAAAAATTTACTTTTTTTTGGGTAGGTGGACCAGGGACCGGTCTATTCGAAAAAATCTTATTATAGTCCGATTTGCTTAAAATTTAGTACGTAAGTAGCTTTTTAGCATGTATTAGCACATGTGATAAATTTTTTCCGAGAAGTGGACCAGGGACCGATCTATTCCAAAAAATCGTATTTATGGTCCGATTTGCTTAAAATTCGGTACGTAAGTAGTTTTTTAGCATATATTGGGATATATGGTAAATTTTTTCCGAGAAGTGGACCAGGGACTGATCTATTCGAAAAAAATCGTATTTACGGTCCGATTTGCTTAAAATTCGGTACGTAGGTAGCCTTTTAGCATATATTGGCACATATGATCCATTTTGTCCGAGAAGTGAACCAGGGACCGATCTGTTCGAATTAATCGTATTTATGGTCCGATTTGCTTAAAATTCGGTACGTAGGTAGCTTTTTGCCTGGATAAGCTTATAGCTTCCTGTTTTCCAATTTTCATGCAATTTTGAATATAAATAGCTTTAAGTAACGACCATATCAAGGGGCGAATTCGTCACTAGGCAAGATTTTTTTGCGCCAATCAGAAACAACGGATACTGTCAAAATATAATTATAATATATAATATATCTCAACTAATTTATATTTAGAAAGCCGTTTGTTAGTTTTCGCAAGGCTCGAGAGCGGCTGAACCGATTTTTTTGAAACTGCCACCTGCCGCACGTGTCCCAAGGATGGTTTTAGGCTGAAAAAAATCTATATGTAAAGGGGGCGTGGCACTTCCCATACAAACCGAATTTCTCATGCTACATATCTCTGAAAGTGTGCATGGTAGAGTTTTGGAAATTGGTATGGAGATATACGAAATCAATCGCATACCCTTGGAGAAAAATTTTAGCTATTGTAAAAAGGGGTGTGACATCTCCCATACAAACCGAATTTTTCATACTGCTTATCTCTGGAAATTTTTTGGTAGAGTTCTAGAGTTTTGTATGGAGATGTACGAAATAAATCGCATACTCTTGGAGAAAAATTGGAACTATTGGAAAAGGGGGCGTGGCATCTTCCATACAAACCGAATTTTTCATACTGCCTATCTTTGGAAGTGTTCATGGTAGAGTTCTGGAACTTGGTATGGAGATATACGAAATCAATCGCATACTCATGAAGAAAGAGGGCATCTCTTGGAAAGGGGGGCGTGGCACCTCCCATATAAATCGAATTTTTATACTGCATATCTCTGAAAGTATTCATGGTACAGTACTGGAACTTCGTATGGAGATATGTATATAGTTGAAATCAAGCCCATACTCATGGAGAAAATTTGGGCTATTTGAAAAGGGGTGTGAGGCCTACAAACGTACCGACCTTTAGCTATCTTTGAATGAATTTTTTTATTCTTCTGTAGGTGTGTTTGTGAGTGAAATCCTCCTAAATGGTTGTACGGATTTTAACGAAACTTTTTGTGTATTTGAGTGGGTCTCTGGATGGTTTAGTTTCACAATTTAATCCGACAGTTGGCGCTGTAGTTGAGTTATTACTAAAAATCTTATTTATGATCCGATTTGGCTAATGTTTTAAATATGTATGCAATACTATTGCAAAAACGTGCTGCCAAGTGGTGCTGAAGTCGAGCTATTACTAAAAATAGCAAAGTGAGAAAAGGGGCCGTGAAGGTCAGATTAAATCGACCTGTTGCACCATTGAGTATATCGAACGCTCCTGCGTTGCAATTGGCCCAATGGATGTGATTTTCCAATACTATTATGCGTTCAAACTTTTAAGGTATTTCGTCTGAAATAAGTATATGTATATTGCATTTCTGTAGAACAATGATTCGCACCCATTTTGAAATTGCCACCTACTATACTGTAAAGCTTCTAGGACATTCACTATAGAACCGGGTCATTGTTGCCGCCAGGGAGTGAAGAGGAAAAAATTTATTTCGCTTTGCGAATAACCGTGCTATGAAATGCCGCACAACTGGAGCATTTCAAGAACGGATATAACACTTTCCTTAGGTTATTTAAAGCGGAAAATGACCACCAAACCTTAATCTTAGCAGACAAATGTGCCAATGAAAATCGTAAACGTGAATTGTTGGTGAAAAAGTTGGACCAAAAAGTTTCAATAAAATATATAAAAATCTTGGGCGGGACGAAGTTCGCCGGGTCTGCTAGTATAATTAGTATAGATAGATATAGATAGTAAGTCAAGGAACAAATACACATGCATATACATAAGTACATATTTCGTTTAAAGTACAAAACGTGTATCAACAAAATGCAAAACCGCGTATCAAGATAATGCAAAACCGCGTATGTGGGGTTGCATAAATTATTTTCTAGAGAGTAAAAACATTCATATTTCAAAATGGTTCTCTTTTTTATAAAATAGCTGCATTTCTGGCTATTATATTTCAGGACGAATGGATAAGGATTGACCAAAGAGCTTGTGTGAGCAAATCCAATTTTTGGCAGCAAATGTCAGTTACGCGGTTTTGCAGAATGACGATACGCGGTTTTGTACTTTAAACGACGATATAAAAATTACAAAGGAACAACTAAAATATTGAACACAAAAAATACTCGCCATTAAATCAACTACATCTACTTAAATCCATACCACATTCTGTGTTCGCTTTGTCTAAACTAAAAACTAAATTTGAATTCTATAAGCATAACAAGTACGCGGCAGAAATGTCATCGGTGTATTCTTTTTTGCAAGATCCTTAAACTTTCTTATGTGTATCTGTTTTTTTTTTGTGTTTGCTAAATCTGCTGAGTGCCCAATATTTCGCATGTGTTGTGAAAGCGCTGTAGTATTTTTTATTTATTTTTTAATATCTGTTTCATGTTTGTTTAAGCGCGTGCCTAGGGCTCGCTTAGTTGGTCCTATGTACACCATTCCGCATTCTTCGTTCTCCTTACCATTACATTTGATTTCATAAACTATGTTACTTTGTTGTTGAGCATCTTTTGAGCATTTTGTTTTTACCTTCCTTCTATTAGCTCGGGATGTAACTATGTAATATTGATGCGCCTAAAAGATGCAGCGATTTCTATTCTCAAGTTACATACCTGATGACAGTACGAATGGCAATAATAAATGGGAGGTTTTAGTTTTTCAAACTATAATGTTATTTGTAAAAACAGTGAATAATGTGCAATTAGATTTGTGTGAAAGTGTTATGTGTTGTTGTTTTGCTAAGTTTTCGGTCAGCTTCGGAATGTATGTGACACTGTAGTGTCTTTTTATTAGTATTACCTCCCTTTTTTACCTCCCTTTTATTAGCTCGGGATGTAACTATGTAATATTGATGTGCCTAAAAGATGCAGCGATTTCTGTTCTAAAGTTACATACCTGATGTCAGTACGAATGGAAATTATAATAGCGAGGTTATAGTTTTTTAAACTATAATTTTTTGTTGTGTTTATTGCATCTGTGCTTGAAGTTCTATTTTGATGATTGTTTGTTTTCATTATTTTTTGTTTTATTAAGTTGTGTGTTAAATTTTCAGGGTAGTTGTTGCTTTTTAGGATCTTGGTTTTTTTTTTCAATGTTCGATTCATGGAATTGTTTGTTTCTTATTGTTAATATTTTGTTTATGAGGTTTTCGCGATATTTATTTTGTATTTAGTTGGCTGCGAAGAGAGGAAATTTATCAGGCGACCAGAAGATGTAGGCTTGCAATACCAGTCCGTAAGAAGGCGATTTTCGCTTCTATGTATACGCGCGTCTAGAAAAGGGATGCTTGAGTTTTCTTCCATTTCCAGGTGAATTGAAGTTGGTTGTGGTATTTGTACAGATGTTGGAGGATGATATTAACGTCATTGCGTTTGACTATTGCGAAGAAGTCATCTACATATTTTGTTATAAATTTAATGTTAATATTAAGTTTTTTGAGCACTGAAATGGTATTTTTGAGTAAATCGTCCATTACGATGTCAGCAATTATTGATGAAAGGGGGTTGCCCATTGGCACTCCAAAGGTTTGCGTGAATAGCTTATAATAATAATAATAGATTGGCGCTTACATATATGTTAGTGTTTGGCCGAGCTTCTCCTCCGACTTGTGGCGTGCGCCTTGATGTTGTCACACAAAGCGGAGGGACCTACAGTTTTACGCCGACTCCGAACGGCGATTGTATTTTTATGAGAAGCTGTTTTTCATGGCAGAAATACACTCGGAGGTTTGCCATTGCCTGCCGAGGGACGACCGNATGTTGCTTTGACCAGGGTTTGAACCCAGGCGTTGCGGAGTGGAAGCGCGCACTGCTTACCACTACACCACAGCGGCCGAATAGCTTATTATTGCACATAAAATAATTGTTGTCTTTAAGACAAAAAACCAAGAATATTTTGAAATTTGCTTTTTGGAATGTTCGTCACCTTTTGTAGTTTCTCCTAGTTTTTCATTCAGGCCAATTCTTAATACTCCCGGCGAGTTTGTTCTCCGGGAATTTGTTTCTCCCGAGAAAGAATAGCTAGCTTATTATTGCACATAAAATAATTGTTGTCTTTAAGACAAAAAATCAAGAATATTTTGAAATTTGCTTTTTGGAATGTTGGTCACCTTTTGTAGTTTCTCCTAGTTTTTCATTCAGGCCAATTCTTAATACTCCCGGCGAGTTTGTTCTCCGGGAATTTGTTTCTCCCGAGAAAGAAATTTTATTTATTTATTTATTTATGTATTTATTTATTACGACTTCTTAGGGCCTAGTTCAAAAAAGAAACGAAACACTTAAACATAGTATTACATTAAATAATAATATGTACAATATTTGAATATTAAAAAATGAAATATTGAAATATGTACGACAAATCCACAGAAACCACAACATTTATCTTATCACCAATGATTGCAGTCATATAACCTTTTTTTTGAATAAGTTGTTATCACAGTTTTTAATATTTTCGGGTAATTCGTTGAAGCATTTTAACCCTTTATAAAAAAGGCTACTTTTTTCGGATTCTGTTTTATAATTAGGTAATTTGAAATCATTTCTCTGTCTTGTATTTCTGTCGTGGACCTCGTAGTTAAATTTAATACATGTTCTTAGATAATCAGGAAAATGACCGTTCTTTATGTTGTAAATAAATTTCATTGTGTAAAAAAATATTTGCGGTTTTACACTCGTCCAATTTAAACTGAGTAGCGTTTCTTTTATAGGCGTATCATAACGGTTTTTACAAGCTTTTATTTAACTTCACTTGTATGTATGTATGTATGTATGTATGTCCTGGAACTTTGCAGTCAATATTTAACAAACTTCCCGATGAGCTACAGACTTGAAACTTCAAACTTAGCTCAGAACTCGAGGACAATACAATTTAAAAGATGTTTTAATCCGCTAGGTGGCGCAGGAGTCGAGATATTTGTAAAACCCACATTTATGGTCTGATTTGGTTCGTATTTAGAACATTTATTTAATATAAAGCGCATAGCTTTATTCTGATTTTTTTGCAGTTTTTCAATTTGCGAATCTTTCATAATAAAGAAAGTAGTACAACAATAGATAAAGTAAGGCAAAACTATAGACCTATATACTTTTACTTTATAATAATTACTTAAGTTTTTACAGGTTCTTCTAATATACATTGCTATTTTACTTACTGTGTAATCTATATGGGCGTCAAATTTTAATTTGAAATCTATTAGGATACCTAGATATTTAATCTTCTGTACGTTTTAAATTTCCGTGTTATTTATTGTGATAGTTTCAATATCAGCAATGTTCTTTCTTGTTATTAACATGTATTTAGTTTTTTCGATATTAATTTTAATTCTGTTAGCACATCGCCAAATATAAAGAGCATCTAAATCACATTGTAACTTTTCTCTTATATCATTTTCGTTTTTACCATTTATTGAAATTCATGCATCGTCAGAAAATAGTTTTATAGAACTGAATTTTAAGACTGAAGTAATATCATTAATGTAAGTATTGAATAAAATCGGAGCAAGAACAGAGCCTTGGGGTTAGCCAATCTTAACGTCCACTTCATCTGATGATGTCAAACCAATTATTGTTCTTTGTTTACGATTTGTTAAAAAAATTTTAAACCAATATAATTCAACATCTTTAATACCAATGCTTAATAGCTTTTCTAATAATATGTTTTGATCGATAGTTTCAAAAGTTCTTCTTAGATCAATGAAAACTGCTATTATCGACTTTTTATTATTAAGTTCTTCTTTCCATTCAGCCAGAGCCATGTTTAATACCGTTTCACAAGAATGATTTTGTCTAAATCCTGATTGTTGAGGTATGAGTGTCTTATTATTTTCTAAATATTCCACTAGTAGAAATCCCCCAATAATTAACTCCCAGGAGTAGCATCTTCCCCGAAAACTTGGGAGGAGGAAATTCGAACATCGAAATAGCTGTTTGAAATTTTTTGAGAGTTCAACTCCGCCATTTAATATAATAAATCCTCAGAGAATTTTTATTCATGGTAGGAGGAAAGGGAAAAGAGAGAAAACTCCTGGGGAGTTTCTGTTCAGAATCGGCCTGATTATGATTCTCACAGCTAGAGTTGTAGGTATATTAGTGAAAAAGGAAACGAAATCAAACGACACTAAAACATCTTCTTTTCACACATATATATATTCGTCAGTTATATGTGTATATGTACATACTTGTTATGCTTATAGAATTCAAATTTAGTTTTTACATTAGACAAAGCTACCACAGAATGTGGTATGGATTTAAGTATACACTTAGGTCTCTTTTTATGCGGTACATGCGTTCCTCAGAAAGCCGCATACAAAAGTTCTCTACTTTCATACAAAAACAGGGGATGCGTTCCAGCATTTTTCAAAACCGCATAAATTCAGATACTCCATGTAAAAAATTCTAAAAAACCGCATTAAAAAATCCAGTGAAGCATTATTGAGTAAAAAAAGACTATTTATTTCTTCACTTCAACACTTATTATTCCATGTAAAACCGAACGTTAATGAAATAAATACAATTTTATCTGTATTTTAACCAAAAAAATAAAAATAGCACAATAAATATATTATGTAAGAATACATAAAAAAAAATGTAGAAAAAAAGGTTTTTTCTTAACAGCGGTCCGCCCTCGGCAGGCAATGGCAAACCTCCGAGTGTATTTCTGCCACGTAAACAGCTTCTCTTAAAAATACAATCGCCGTTCGGAGTCGGCGTAAAACTGTCGGGCCCCTTCCCTTTGTGTGACAACATCCAGGCGCACACCACAAATTGGAGGAGGATCTCGGCCAAACACTAACATATGTGTAAGCGCCAATCTATTATTATTATTATTATGTAAGAATACAAAGACAAATTATTTATCAGAAGCATGGTCTTTTACACACTGAAAGAGTAATGAAAACTCTCAAAAAAGCAAACTCGCTACTGCGAAATAATGGTTTGAAAATCCGCATAACAAGAGACCTTATGTATGTATGTGTATATGTACATGTGCGTAGCCAGGTAGGGGCAGAGGGGGCCCGAAGAGAGGGGGGAAGTGTCAAGAAGCTGCAGATAAAAAGGGGCCGCCTGCAGTACCACGCTGCGATGGGACGCAACGCTAGTCATGTGGAAACGTTATAGAGACTGATGAGGGAAGCTAGACATATTTGCAACAATTTGAAGAGAAAGGTCGAAATACGTGAGTGCGAAGAGCTTGAAATGATGGCCGACAGGAAGAATGCNCAATTTTATCTGTATTTTAACCAAAAAAATAAAAATAGCACAATAAATATATTATGTAAGAATACATAAAAAAAAATGTAGAAAAAAAGGTTTTTTCTTAACAGCGGTCCGCCCTCGGCAGGCAATGGCAAACCTCCGAGTGTATTTCTGCCACGTAAACAGCTTCTCTTAAAAATACAATCGCCGTTCGGAGTCGGCGTAAAACTGTCGGGCCCCTTCCCTTTGTGTGACAACATCCAGGCGCACACCACAAATTGGAGGAGGATCTCGGCCAAACACTAACATATGTGTAAGCGCCAATCTATTATTATTATTATTATGTAAGAATACAAAGACAAATTATTTATCAGAAGCATGGTCTTTTACACACTGAAAGAGTAATGAAAACTCTCAAAAAAGCAAACTCGCTACTGCGAAATAATGGTTTGAAAATCCGCATAACAAGAGACCTTATGTATGTATGTGTATATGTACATGTGCGTAGCCAGGTAGGGGCAGAGGGGGCCCGAAGAGAGGGGGGAAGTGTCAAGAAGCTGCAGATAAAAAGGGGCCGCCTGCAGTACCACGCTGCGATGGGACGCAACGCTAGTCATGTGGAAACGTTATAGAGACTGATGAGGGAAGCTAGACATATTTGCAACAATTTGAAGAGAAAGGTCGAAATACGTGAGTGCGAAGAGCTTGAAATGATGGCCGACAGGAAGAATGCCGAAAATTTTACCAGAGAGTTAGGCGACTTACGGAAGGTTTCAAGACCGGGGCGTACTCCTGTCGGAACAATAATGGTGACCTTATAACTGATGTCCAGAGCGTACTTAAACTATTGAGGGAACACTTTTCCGCCCTACTAAATGGTAGCAGCACGGAAAGTTGTGGAGAAGAAGAACCCGAGCCCGCAGTCGATGATGATGGAGTCGACGTTCCACCGCCTGACTATGATGAGGTATGCATAGCAATAACGCGGCTGAAAAACAACAAAGCTGCTGGAGCTGACAGCCTGCCTGCTGAGCTATTCAAGTACGGCGGCGAGGAGTTGATAAGGTGCATGCATCAACTCTTGTGCAGAATATGGTCAGATGAACGCATGCCCGACGACTGGAATTTAAGTGTGCTCTGCCCAATCCACAAGAAAGGTGACCCCGCCATTCGCGCCAACTACCGCGGGATCAGCCTTCTAAGCATAGGTTACAAGGTCTTATCGAGCGTATTGTGTGAAAGACTGAAGCCCACCGTCAATGAACTGACTGGGTCTTATCAGTGTGGCTTTAGAACTGGCAAATCCACCATAGACCAGGAATTCACAATACGCCAAATCTTGGAAAAGACCCGCGAGAAAAGGATCGACACTCACCACCTATTTGTCGACTTTAAAGCCGCTTTCGACAGCACTAAAAGGAGTTGCCTATACGCCGCTATGTCTGAATTTGGCATCCCCTCAAAACTCATACGGCTGTGTAAAATGACGTTGAGCAATACCACCATCTCCGTCAGAATTGGGAAAGACCTCTCCGAGCCGTTCGCCACAAAACGGGGTTTCAGACAGGGCTACTCCCTTTCATGTGAATTCTTTAATCGGATGTTGGAAAAGATAATAAGAGCTGCAGAACTAAACCGCTCAGGAAAAATTTACTACAAGAGCGTGCAATTGCTGGCTTATGCCGATGACATCGACATCATCGGTAACAAAAACCGCGAAGTCTGTTCTGCCTTTTCCAAGTTGGATAGGGAAGCAAAGCGCATGGGTCTGGTGGTAAACGAGGACAAGACGAAGTATCTCCTGTCATCAAACAAACAGTCAGCACATTCGCGCCTTGGCACCTACGTCACTGATGACAGTTACAATTTCGAGAAAGTAGAGAATTTCGTTTACTTGGGAACCAGCATTAACACCGATAATAATGTCAGCATTGAAATCCAACGTAGAATCACTCTTGCCAACAAGTGCTACTTTGGACTGAGTAGGCAATTCAGGAGTAAAGTCCTCTCTCGACGTACGAAAACCACGCTCTATAAGTCACTCATCATGCCCGTGCTGGTATATGGCGCAGAAGCATGGACAATGACAACATCCGATGAGGCGGCTCTTGGGGTGTTTGAGAGAAAGATTTTGCGGAAGATTTACGGTCCTTTACGCGTTGGCGACGGCGAGTACCGCAGACGATGGAACGATGAGCTGTATGAGCTTTACAACGATATGGACATAGTGCAGCGAATTAAAATACAGCGGCTCCGCTGGCTTGGTCATGTCGTTCGAATGGACACCGACGCTCCAGCTCTGAAAGTATTCAACTCGGAACCCGCTGGTGGTAGCAGAGGAAGAGGGAGGCCCCCACTGCGATGGAAAGATCAGGTGGAGAAGGACTTGGCTTCACTTGGCGTTTCCGATTGGCGTCAGTTGGCACAGAGGAGAAACGACTGGCGTGCTTTGCTGAACTCGGCCAAAATTGCTTAGGCGGTTACAGCGCCAAAAAAGAAGAAGAAGAAGAGTACTACCCACCATACCCGCGTCTTCCTCCGCCCCTGAGTATATAGCACTTACGTAATAAATAAATACACTTTTTAAAGTTTCATAATTTGCACCTTATTTACATAAAATTACCAAGCAATTAAAAAAAATGTTCATGAAATCATTCTTTATACACAAAATGCGCCCAACGTTCAATGGTAATAAAAAAAAAGTAATTTTTAGCAAAAAAAAAACCGACTTAAAAAAAATATATATATATCTATATATTTCATGATTCAATGATCGGATCTAAACCAAATTAGTATAAGACCACCTCTGAGACACTAACTTTCCGTTGCAAAAGGAATTATCGATATCGGTTGACGTGGTCCAAAGTTATGCGGTAACATACATAAGAAAAAAATATTCTGACGAACTGATAACCTCCTCCTTTTTTGGAAGTCGGTTAAAAATACGACCGACTTCAATGTTCATATACAAATCTAGGAATACCGTTAGATTTTTCACGATCCAATGATCGGAAATAAACCAAATTAGTATGGGGCCACCTTGAGGTACCATCTTTTCGATAAAAAAAGAATTGTCGAAAACGATTCATGTGACCCAAAGCTATAAGGTGGCATATAAAAAATAAAGAAACAAATATTCTGACTAATGGATGCGCTCCTCCTTTTTTAAAGTCGAACAAAAACAACTTTAATAACTATAAAACTTAAATCCATAGAATTTTTACAGCTTTATATCTATTTTCGTCGATTTTTCATCAAGTTTGTGTAAAACTCTTTCCACTGTAGGAGTAAGTTCCCTATTACAGTCAAGATTTAGAAGGGGGTTCAAACCCCTTGGGTTCGCCAATACTGTGTACATATGGACAATTACATATAAGCAAGTATATATTATGTAGGAGTACAATAAAAATATGTGAGGTTGACACTTTTACCTTTTAACAAAATACCCGGCGTACTTCACTGCGCCTTAAAAGTCTTTTTGTGCTGTTTGATACCCGTATTGCAATATTTCATTTATTTTATCAATTTACTTGAATACAATTTTTCAAACAGGTGGAAATCCTCCTCAAACATATTTCCGGCAGTAAACTTTCCAAAACCTTTTCAGTTTGATAGCCATACTACAATATTCAATTTATATTATCAATTAATTAAAATTTAAATTTTCAAACAGGTGGCAACTTTCAACAAAAATATTTTCGGCTGTAAGCCTTTTAAACCTTTCTTTTGGCAGCCATACTGCAATTTTTACTTTATCTTATCAATTTACGTAAACTGCAATTTTCAAACAGATGACAACTCTCTAATTTTTTTCTTTCTACATTTTAAGGTAGACCTCTAGCAATACATAAGTGAAAACTGCATTTAAATCCATGCATTAGTTTTTGAGTGATGCGCGTACACACATGCAGACAGAGAGACAAACATTCTAAAAATGGCTTATTTGGCTTATGTTGCTCTAATAAATATGGCATATTNCGTAAAGTGTTCCCTTCATAATTTGGAGTCTTGAAACCTTCCGTAAGTCGCTCAAAGAATGTTGTGCATATTGAGGTTAAATTGTGTTGAAGGTTCTTTTAAAAATATTACAATGTTTTGCTTTAGAGACTTGCATTAATCAAGGAATTGCACGTATTGAGGGTTGCGGTTACCGTGTACGCAGTGTAAATATTTTTCATCGGATAAACAGAAATTAAGTTACGAACAATTATATGGATCTACCTATGAAAAGCGCGCTTTTAGACCTTAAGCCCAGATTTGAGGGGGTATTCAAAATTCTTAGTATGCATATTTTTTGTGCTTATATAGATCTTTAACTTTAACTGTCACACAGTGTTATAATCCCGACGAAATCCTTGACGGTGGTACCGGGAGGGGAACGGTACATGACGGTTTGGGTTAAAGTCTCACACTGACGGGACTAGGCTTTCGATGCTTCCTCCTCGTAGAATAAACATGCGCGGTAAAAAGTTAACTATTCAAATCGACGAACAGTTTTATATCAGCTTTTGTGAACATCTGTTTATGTGTTTTTGTACAACATACCTCTATTGGCTACAATAATTTTAAGCTATAATAAAAAATTTTTTGGTAAGTTATTGGGTTTGAAAAAAATTTTTTTATATGAGCGAATACATATGCACATGAAGTAAGTGTTCAGTAAAGAATAACGAATTACTCTCTAATTATGGAAATTTGCAATTTTCTTATACCATTGTTATATGACAATACAATAGTAAATATGTTGAGTATAGGGTATCATCTATACATATGTATAATAAAATTGTAACAGGCCGATTTTAGATATTAAAGAACAATTAATATGCCTCCATATTAGAGCAATATGCCATATTTATTAGAGCAACATAAGCCAAATAAGCCATTTTTAGAATGTTTGTCTCTCTGTCTGCATGTGTGTACGCGCATCACTCAAAAACTAATGCATGGATTTAAATGCAGTTTTCACTTATGTATTGCTAGAGGTCTACCTTAAAATGTAGAAAGAAAAAAATTAGAGAGTTGTCATCTGTTTGAAAATTGCAGTTTACGTAAATTGATAAGATAAAGTAAATATTGCAGTATGGCTGCCAAAAGAAAGGTTTAAAAGGCTTACAGCCGAAAATATTTTTTTGGAAAAGTTGCCACCTGTTTGAAAATTTAAATTTTAATTAATTGATAAGATAAATTGAATATTGTAGTATGGCTATCAAACTGAAAAGGTTTTGGAAAGTTTACTGCCGGAAATATGTTTGAGGAGGATTTCCACCTGTTTGAAAAATTGTATTCAAGTAAATTGATAAAATAAATGAAATATTACAATACGGGTATCAAACAGCACAAAAAGACTTTTAAGGCGCAGTGAAGTACGCCGGGTATTTTGTTAAAAGGTAAAAGTGTCAACCTCACATATTTTTATTGTACTCCTACATAATATATACTTGCTTATATGTAATTGTCCATATGTACACAGTATTGGCGAACCCAAGGGGTTTGAACCCCCTTCTAAATCTTGACTGTAATAGGGAACCTACTCCTACAGTGGAAAGAATTTTACACAAACTTGATGAAAAGTCGACGAAAATAGATATAAAGCTGTAAAAATTCTATGGATTTAAGTTTTATAGTTATTAAAGTTGTTTTTGTTCGACTTTAAAAAAGGAGGAGCGCATCCATTAGTCAGAATATTTGTTTCTTTATTTTTTATATGCCACCTTATAGCTTTGGGTCACATGAATCGTTTTCGACAATTCTTTTTTTATCGAAAAGATGGTACCTCAAGGTGGCCCCATACTAATTTGGTTTATTTCCGATCATTGGATCGTGAAACATCTAACGGTATTCCTAGATTTGTATATGAACATTGAAGTCGGTCGTATTTTTAACCGACTTCCAAAAAAGGAGGAGGTTATCAGTTCGTCAGAATATTTTTTT